>NC_080695.1:72427830-72608737 GCF_030445035.2 Dasypus novemcinctus | reverse complement strand
TTTTTTGTTCATAGGAGGGGCCAGATGCAACAGCTTATCCTTCACTTTAGAGGGGATCTCTCAACATGCCCCACACTACTGTATGCCTAGGAATTTCACGGAGGTGGAAGGCCCTGTATTTTTGTTGTATTTATCTCCCACCCTCTCTCACGCAAATGCTCACCAGTAAGTCTAGAGCCTTTGCTACTTCTCGCTCTCGATTGTCTGCAGGGACTTTGATTGTCTAGGTCTAAAGCTCCCAATCACCTGACCTCTAGAACTCTACTGACTGGTCGACCTCAGTGACATTTTGGGTCTTCTGGAATTAATGCCAGTTCCGAGCCAGTGTCTAATAGTCCCTGAAATGTCTAATTATGCCCTTTTCCCCAGCGCACAGTTACTCTGGTAAAAGCCTGTAGGTCTCTTTGGGGGAAGCTGGGAGGAAGAATAACAGTATAAATTTTGGGCAATGTAACAGGATCCTTTCCAAGAGGACCCGGCCTTCCCTTCATTCAAAGGGCTCTGGGTCTGTAAACTGTCCCAAGTCTGGGACTTGACTAAGGGGCCGTGACGCTCTGTGCACCAGGGCAGCTGTGGCACTCTGACCTCAGGCAGAGTTGACCACCTTAGGGTCCATGTTTCAGCCAGCCACCCGAATAAACTAACCCTCGAGCCTCTACACTGAATCCAGAACCTCTGCCTAGTGGGCCCATACCAAGGACGTCAGCCCGATCCAACTTTATGTTCCTTCCACATTACCCCACACCCTTATATCCAACCCCAGACATATTTCCCTGAGTTGTCTATATAAACTGAAAAATCATGCAGTTCTTTTGGAGAGTAGCATATTTCCTCATTGGCCACACTCTGTACCTCAGCCTCTGGTCTAACTTCAGTCTAGTTATAGGTCTGGAAGAAAAGAAGAATGGAGGGGGTGGGTCATGCAAGGAATTTAAAGCATCTTGCAAGCCAATTATCTCAGGGAATTGCAGTTTCATCTGGTAAAACAGGATTAATCTCTTCAGAGAGAAGAGTGAGGGCTGTTCCTCAGGGGAGGTGGTTACAGGTTTATCAGGTACATCAGGGTTCATTTCCTCAGGTGAAGGAGGGGCGACTGACTTCTCAGGGCATACCATTACAGGTTCATCTGGGAAAGACATCTCAGCAGAATCTAGGGTTTCAGTGTCCCCACCATCATCGTTATCAGCCCTTTTGTCCCCATTCCAATTTTTAGGACCGCATTCCTTCTCAATTAATGCCCTTGCTTAAACAGCAGATACCCTGTAAGGCTGGGAATTTAGTTTACGTTGTGATTCTGCCACTCGCACAATGAGACTCTGGGTCTGGCTTTCAGAGATCTCAAGTCTGTGGTACATGAAATCAGAGCTCCTTTCAGGGCACCTACAGACACTTCCATGTCATTTACGTGATGCGTAAGCTGGGAATTTAAGTCTTTACTCATCTCTTTCTTGAACAACTGTATCCAGTGTATTTAGAGACAGCCAGCCAACATCATTATACTTTTTACTCCACAAATTTCAGTAAGGAGTCAAAAACACTCTCCAAGAGCCTTGCCTCATATAAGCATCTGAGTAGACATACCCAGTGGTGATAATTTGCATCTCTATTCTGCCTCTCTGTTGCCAACTCACACCATGGACTTCAGTGCCATCATGATCATTGGAAACAGAGTCATTGGTGCCTCTGAATCTAATCAGAAGGAGTAGAGAACCAATTCCAAAAACACCAGAACCAACTCAGAAATCTCATCCTGATTCTGTTTCTCAAGAACCCCTTCCAATACCAAAGTTGTATTAGGCAGGATTCTCCAGGGAAATAGAACTGACAGGCCACACACACACACACACACACACACACACACATTATGTAAATATTGTGACATTTATCATAGGAATTGGCTCAACCAATGTGGGGATAAGCAAGTCCAAATTCCATAGGGCAGGCTGTAAGCTTGGAACTCCAATGAATTCCCCAGGAGAGGCTGGCTGGCTGAAGTAGAGATGGAAACGCTCCTTTCTAACTTGAAATCATCAGTTTTCCCTTTAAGGCCTTTAGCTGATTGGATGAGACATCTGTCATTGCTGCGGCATCTCCTCGGTTTATTTTAGATGTTATCAGCTATAGTGCAATCAACTTACTGATATTTAAATCATGCAATAGCTTCATAGCAACCAATTTCAGGCCAGTGCTTGCATCATCACCTGGCAAAGGTGACATATGAACCTAACTGTCACATGCCACTTAATATCTACAATAGGCCCATAGAGACGTAAAACAGATTACAGGCTACCAGGGGCTGGGGGAGGGAGAATGGGGAGCTCTTGCTTACCAGGGACAGACTTTCTGTTTGGGGTGATGACAAAGTTTCAGGAATGGATGTCAGTGATGGCAGCATGACACTGTGGATGTAATCAATGCCACTCAACTGCACACTTAGAAATGCTTAACAGGGGCCGTTCTGGTTATATACATATAGTTCTGGTTATACATATATTTCTGCCCCCATACAAGGATCTTTTAAAAGCACTAAGGCTGAGCTTTGCCCAGCCAGGACAAGCTCCTGCTCCTTGAAGACGTGACGTCGCAACTTCATGCCACAAGAGCTGCCCACGCACACGGGGGCAGAGGCCACGGGTGAGGTGGTCTAATTTTGTTATGAGAGGCAGGATCAGGCCTCAGAGGAAGAGCTAATGTCAGCGAACGGGCGGGAGCGGGCCCGCGGGTCAGTGGGCGCACGTCTCACTCACCTGACGTCACACACGGGGGGCCGCAGGTCCAGGGGGCCGTGCGCGAAGGCGCAGTGCGGCCCGTTCTTCACGCAGTGGCCGCGGGCGTCCGTCTCGTGGATGCACGTGCCCGTCTTGTAGTAGCGCAGGTGGTACTTGCGCTCCGTGTCCCCGGTGGACCGGTGCAGGTAGGGGCACCTGGGGAGACGCAGACACGGCAGTCGGAGGGGGCACGGGCCGCCGGCGCCGCCGGGCTGGGGGCAGTGCCGGCCCCGCCCCTCCGCGTGCCCCTGGCTCCAGGCCAGTGGTGATTCTGCTCTTCTTCACCCAAATGTCTGTCTTCACCAGGAAGGTGAGGATCACTGGACACAGCACCGGGCGCTATTTCAGGACCCTCCCGAGGCAGTCAAACCACTAAAAATCCCTCAGACACACAACAGAAAAACCTGGGCCTGAGTTTTCGTGAAAACCAACCTTCCTATTTTTTAAAAATACATTTTAAAACTTACATAGAAAAGCAAATTTCAGGGAAGCAGACGTGGCTCAAGCGATAAGGCCTCCGCCTACCAAACAGGAGGACCCGGCTTCTATCCCTGGGGCCTCCTGGTGAAAACAAAGAAGAGACAGCGCGCCTGTGCAGGGAGCCAGTGCCCACGTAAGTGCCCGTGTGGTGAGCCAGTGCCTGCGCGGCGAGCCAGTGCCCGGGCAAGTGAGTGATGCAGCAAGATGATGACGCAACAAGAGAGACGAAGGGGAGAGTCAAGTGAAGCGCAGCAGAGACCAGGAACTGAGGTGGCGCAATTGACAGGGAGCCTCTCTCCAGGTCAGAGGTTCCCAGGATCGAATCCCGGTGAATCCTAGGGGAGAAAGACGAGGAGACAAAAAGAGAAATAGATACAGAAGCTCACAGAGAGAACGGACACAGACTGCGAAAGCTGCAGGGCAGGGGAGTTCATCCGCTGCACTCGGGCTGTATTTTTCCTGGTAAGACACTAAAAGAGACCACCCCGCCAGTAGTCCTGTAGCTTTTGGAGACCCCCACAAGGAAGAGAGGGCTGCAGTTCTTGGGAGAAAAATGGGGGACCCAGATATGGTTGATGGGTGCTGAGAGAGAAGCGAATCCTTTTTCAAACCACAGTCCTACAAGGTCAGGCAAGACCTCACATCCTACACAAAAATTAACTTACAGCGGTGCAGTGCCTGAACAGAGCAGCTGAAACTATAAAACTCCTAGAAGAAAACATGGGTAAACAGCTTCAGGACCCTGTATTAGGCAACAGATTTTCAGACTTTACATCAAAAGCACAAGCAAAAAATAAAAATAAACTGGACTTTATCAAAAGTAAAAACTTTTGTGCATCAAAGGATATGATTAAGAAAGTGGAAAGACAACCTATAGAATGAGGCAAAATATTTGGAAACCATATATCTGGTGATGGCTTAATATCCAGAATACATAATGGAATCCTATATCTCAACAACATAAAAACCCAATTGAAAAGTAGATAAAAGACGTGAATAGACATCTGCCTAAAGAAGATATGCAAATGGCCAATAAGCACATGAAAAGATGCTCAACATCAGTAGCCAAGAGGGAAATGCAAATCCAAAGCCACCCTCAGACACCACGTCATACCAACTAAAATGATCGTGATTTTAAAAACTGGAAAATAACCAGTGCTGGCGAGAACCCTGAGGCCGCTGTGGAAGAGGAAGACAGTTTGGCATTTCCCAGAAGCTAAGAACAGAAGTACCACGTGACGTGGTGAACCCTCTACTAGGCAGACACCCAAGAGAATTGAAATCAGGGACTTGAACAGATGTCTACGTCCCGACATTCATCACTGCATCATTCACGGCAGCCGAAACACGGGAACAGCCCCGCGTCGGGGCTGAAGAGAACGCGGGCCAGACACACGTGGAAGACTATTCAGCTGTAAGAAGGAATGAAATCAGGGTGCAGGTGACAAGGATGGACCCTGAAGGCATTAGGCTAAGTGAGAGGAGCCAGACATAAGAGGAGAGAGAGTGCGTGATTCCATTTATACAAAGTAGCCAAGAGATGCAAATTCAATGAGAAAAGTGAGTGCCAGTCACGGGGGTGGGGCGGGGGGAGCTCCTGCCTAAGGGGGACGGAGCCTCTGTCTGGAGTGGAGAAAGAGTTTCAATAATGGATGGGGTGACAGGAGCGCAGCACCGTGAATGTGACGAGCGCCACGGAGGTGTACGCTGGGTGAGACGAGGAATTTTACGTCGTCTGTAGGCTACCGCATTTTTTTAAAAAAGAGAGCAAGGGTAAAGAGACGAAGGCAACTGAATACAATCCATGATCCTGGGCTGGGTCCAATAACGGAGACAAAAAGGCACAAAAGGCCGTGACTGGGACAACTGAAAAGATGGGCCCACACTAAAAACACGTTAGAGTTCTCGGGCCTCAGGGCCTGCGGCTATGAAGGGGGCCCAGGGACCCACCTCCCCAGAAGCAGGGAGAACGAGGGACCCAGCCCAAGGCTGACCAGCTTCTGGCCCCAGATCTGGTCTGCGGGGTCCTGGGAGCCCATCCAGGCTGAGCGGGGAGGCGCCAATGCTTGCCTTGGGAGCCGGCGGGGGGCCAGAGAGATGCGACCCTCCCCATCTCACCCTGCAATGACCAGGACAGGTTGTCAAGGACACGGAGGGGAGTGGGATTATTTCACACCTGGGGAAAGGGAGGGGGCTGCTGATGAAGGCTGGAGAACAGCCTCTGAGAAAGTTTTAATTACAGGCTCTCGGCCTCCAGGCACGATCCTCTTCCCCCAGCACACTGATCTCACCCGTGTTGCAGCAAACACGCCCTGACCAGGTATTGACTAGAGAGGGCTGCCGAGGAGTGCCACTGGCTGGTGGGCCAAAGAAGGGCATGCGAGGAAACTGAAAACAAGTAAGAGAGACTTTTTCCAGCCTTTATAGCCTCCTTCTCCAAGGCCCTAGGAAGTGGGTCTCCAACCTATCACTGGGTCCAGAGTCCGGTTTTGAGCAATTAACAGGGACAATCCTAAAGACCCAGGATGAACCAAGAATCAAAGAACAGCAGTAACACAACCTCCCGCCACTAAATCCCTGCTAGAGAGAGAAATTAAGTATCTGGGTGAACTCACCATCCTAACCAGATGCCTAGACAGCAGCAAAAAATCACAAGATGGAAGAAATGGCCCAAGAAAGGGATATATCAAAGCCCCACAAGAGATGCAGGATTTGAGACAACTAATTAATGAGTTGCACACAAATTTCCAAAATCAAATTAATGAGTTGAAAGACAATATGGCTAAAGAGATAAATGACATCATGGAGATGTTAAGTGAGCACAAGAAGAATTTGAAAACCTGAACAGAAAAGTAACAGAGCTTATGGGAATGAAAGACATGAAAGGTGAAATAAAAAACACATTAGAGGGAAGCAGATGTGGCTCAGGAGACTGAGCTCCTGCCTACCACATGGAGGTCGCTGGTTCAGATCCCAGTGCCTCCTAAAGAAGAGAGCAACCTGGCATGACAGGGAAGGCATGGCAAGCTGTCACCACAAGAGACACATGAAGAAAAAAACATAATGAGAGACACAGCAAATATGGAGCAAATATGGAGCAAATATGGAGGTTCCTGGTGCCTCCTAAAAAAAAGGAAGACAACGAGCTGATACAACATGCAGGCGCAGTGAGCTGATGCAAGGAGAGATTTAGAGAGGAAAAGCAAAATGAATGAAACAACAGAGCAGGGAGTGGAGGTGGCCTAAGTGATTAGGCGCCTCCCTCCCACATCAGAGGTCCAAGGTTCAGCTCCCGGTGCCTCCTAAAAGAAACAAGGAAGATGAACAGACACAATAAGTGAAAAACAACGGGTGGGGAGAAACAAATAAATAAAAATAAATCTTAAAAAAAAAAACAAAACAGGGAAATGGACTTTGGCCCAGTGGTTAGGGCGTCCGTCTACCATATGGGAGGTCCGCGGTTCAAACCCCGGGCCTCCTTGACCCGTGTGGAGCTGGCCATGTGCAGCGCTGATGCACGCAGGGAGTGCTGTGCCACGCAGGGGTGTCCCCCACGTGGGGGAGCCCCATGCGCAAGGAGTGCGCCCGTGAGGAAAGCTGCCCAGCGTGAAAAGAGAGTGCAGCCTGCCCAGGAATGGCGCCACCCACACTTCCCGTGCCGCTGACGACAACAGAAGCGGACAAAGAAACAGGACGCAGCAAATAGACACCAAGAACAGACCAGACAACCAGGGGAGGGGGGGAAATTAAATAAATAAATAAATCTTAAAAAAAAAACAAAAAACACATTAGAGGCATACAACAGCAGACTTGAAATGATAGAAGAAAGAATAAGTGATACAGAAGACAGAACAGCTGAAATTGAAGAGTGAAAAGAACAGAGAAAGAAAAGAATGAAAAAAATTGGGCGGGGGCTAAGGGAGTTGAATGACAACATGAAACACAACAAAATGCGTGTCACGGGAGTTCCGAAGAAGAATAGAAGGGAAAAGGGGCCGAAAGAGTATTTGAGGAAATAATAGCTAAAAATTTCCCAACTTCCACAAAAGAAATGAATGTACATGTCTGAGAAATGCACTGTACAATCAGAATAAATCCAAATAGACCTATTCCAAGACATATACCACAAAGAATGTCAAATGTCAAAGATAAAGAGAAAATTCTGAGAGCAGCAAGGGAGAAGCAAACCATCACATACAAGGGACGCCCACTAAGACTTAGCACAGATTTCTTATCAGAAACCATGGAGGCAAGAAGACAGCGGTATAATACAGTTAGGATAATGAAAGAGAAAAGCTGCCAGCCAAGAATTCTTTATCCAGCAAAAATGTCCTTCAGATATGTAGGTGAGTCTAAAATATTCACAAACAAACAGAAACTAAGAAAGTTTGCAAAAAAGAATCCACCTTTGCAGGAAATACTAAAGGAAGCCTTAGAGCCTGAAAGAGAAATACAGGAGAGGGAGACTTGGAGGAGAGAATAAAAGAAAGGATAGCAGAAAGGAAAACCAAAAGAACAAAAAAGACAGACAAAAATAAGATAATGACAGGAAGTGGATGTGGCTCAAGCAGTTAAGCACCCAGCTTCCACATGGGAGGTCCTGGGTTCAGTTCCTGGGACCTCCTTAAAAAAACAAAAGCAATAACAATAACAAAACAACAAGCAAAACTATTGATAAAACCAACTCAAGGAAGCTAATGTGGCTCAGCAGTTGAAGCGGGAACTTTGTAGCCCTAAACACCTACATTAAAAAAGAAGAAAGAGCTAAAATCAAAGACCTAACTCAACAGCTGGAGAAACTAGAAAATGAACAGCAAACCATTCCAAAAGCAAGCAGAAGGAAAGAAATTATAAAGATTAGAACAGAAATAAATGAAATTGAGAACAAAAAACATAATAGAGAAAAGGAACAAAACCAAAACCTGGTTCTTTGAGAAGATCGATAAAATTGACAAACCCCTAGTTAGGCTAACAAAGAAAAGAGAGAAGATGCAAATAAACAATATCAGAAATGAAAGGGGAGAAGTTACGACTGATCCCACAGTAATAAAAAGGATCATAAGAGGGTAATATGAGAAACTGTATGTCAACAAACTAGACAACCTAGATGAAATGGACAAATTCCTAGAAATGCACAACTAACCTACACTGATGCTACAAGAAATACAAGAACTTAAACCATTCACATTCAAAGAGTTTGAATCTGCCATCAAAAATCTTCCAGCAAAGAAAAGTCAGGACCAGATGGCTTCACGGGTGAATTATACCAAGTATTTAGAAAAGAATTAACACCAATCCTGTTTAAACTCTTACAAAAAATTGAAGAGGAAGGAAAATTACCCAACACATTTTATGAAGCCAACATCACCCTAATACCAAATCAAGATAAAGACATTACAAGAGGGAAGCAGACTTGGCCGAGTGGATAGGGCATCCATCTACCACATGGGAGGTCCGCAGTTCAAACCCCGGGCCTCCTTGACCCGTGTAGAGCTGGCCCATGTGCAGTGCTTATGTACCACGCAGAGGTGTCCCCCATGTAGGGGAGCCCCATGCACAAGAAGTGCACCCCGTAAGGAAAGCTGCCCAGCGTGAAAGAAAGTTCAGCCTGCCCAGGAATGGCGCCACACACACAGAAAGCTGACGCAGCAAGATGACACAACAAAAAGAAACACAGATTCCCATGCCGCTGACAACAACAGAAGCAGACAAAAAGAAGAACATGCAGCAAATCAACACAGAGAGCAGATAACTGGGGTGGGGGCAGGGGGAAAGGGGAGAGAAATAAATAAAAAATAAATCTTTAAAAAAAAAAGACACTACAAGAAAAGAAAATTACAGACCAATCTCTCTGATGAACATAGATATAAAAATTCTCAACAAAATACTTGCAAATAGCATTCAACAGCATACCAAAAGACTTATACATCATGACCAAGTGGGATTTATTCCTGGTATACAAGGCTGGTTCAACGAAAGAAATTCAATCAATGTGCTACACCACATTAACAAACTGAAGGAAAAAAAACCACATGAGCATCTCAAATGATGCAGAAAAGTTATTCAACAAAATCCACCATCCTTTGTGGATAAAATCACTTCCAAAGATAGGAATAGAAGGGAAACTCCTCATATGATAAAAGGTGTATCTGAAAAACCCACAGTCAACATCATATTCAAGGGGGAAAGGTTTAAAGCTTTTAGGAACAAGACAAGGATGCCCTCTGTCACCATTGTTATTCAACGTTGTACTAGAAGTTCTAGCTAGAGCAATTAGACAAGAAAAAAAATTAAAGGTATCCAAATAGGAAAACAGGAAGTAAAACTCTCAATATTCTCAGATGACATGATCCTACATTTAGAAAATACTGAAGTGGGAAACGGACTTGGCCCAGTGGTTAGGGTGTCCGTCTACCACATGGGAGGTCCGCAGTTCAAACCCCGGGCCTCCTTGACCCATGTGGAGCTGGCCCATGCGCAGTGCTGATGCGCGCAAGGAGTGCCCTGCCACGCAGGGGTGTCCCCCGCATAGGGGAGACCCATGCGTAAGGAGTGCACCCCGTGAGGAGAGCCGCCTGGTGCGAAAGAAAGTGCAGCCTGCCCAGGAATGGCGCCGGCCACACTTCCCGTGCCGCTGACGACAACAGAAGCGGACAAAGAAACAAGACGCAGCAAATAGACACAGAGAACAGACAACCAGGGAGGGAGGGGGTTAAATAAATAAATAAATCTTTAAAAAAAGAAAATACTGAAGTGTCTACAACAAAGCTACTTGTGCTAATAAATGAGTTCAGAAAAGCGGCAGGATATAAGATCAACATGCAAAAATCGTAATTTTTTTCGAAATACTGTTTTTGTGCATTAGTATTGAAAAACTTGAGGAGTAAATCAGGGGGAAAAATTCCATTTACATTAGCAACAAAGAGCCTCAAATACCTAGGAATTAATTTAACCAAAGTAGTACAGGACCTATATGCAGAAAACTACAAAACAATGCCAAAAGAAATCAATAGTCCTCTCTTGCTTACTGACTCCTGCTCTCACCTCCCCCCCACCCCCCGCCCCACTATGATGAACAGGCAAGTAGACCCAGGAATTTATAATTCATAATGGGAAATTGTAGTCTGTTAATCAGCTCTCTTTATCACTCTTCAGCCTCTTCCTCTCTACCTGGGGACCCATGATGTGTTGTTTTCTCCCATTTCTCTTCTCACCATTCCTTAATAAATTACTGGCCTAACAATCAATCAATCAATCAATGAAACCAATGAAGACCTAAACAAATGGAAAGACATTCTGTGTTCATGGACTGGAAGACTAAATATTGTGAAGATGTCAATCTTACCCAAACTGATTTATAGATTTAATGCAATACCAATTAAAATTCCAACAGCCCACTTTACAGAAAGAGAAAAGGCAATTACTAAATTAATTTGGAAGGGAAAGTGCACCCAAATAGTCAAAAGCATTCCAAAAAATAAGAGTGACGTGGGAGGAATTTCACTGCCTGACGTTGAAACATATTACAAGCTACAGTGGTCAAAACAGCATGGAAATGGCATAAAGATAGACACAGCATAAAAAAGAAATGAGGAAAAAAAAAGATAGATACATTGATTAGTGGAATAGAATTGAGGATCCAGAAATAAACTCTCACCTCTATGGCCAACTGGTTTTTGACAAACCTTCCATGTTAACAGGTCAAAACAATCTCTTCAACAAATGGTGCTGGACAACTGGATCTCTATAACCAAAAAGAATGAAAGAGGACCCCTATCTCACTCCCTATACAGGAATCAACTCAAAATGGATCAAAGACCTAAATATAAAAGCCAGGACCATAAAACTACCAGAAGAAATGTGGGGAAATATCTTAAAAGCCTTACACCCAAAGCACGTGTGACAAAAGAAAAAACAGAAAAATGGGACCTCCTCAAAATCCAACACTTTTGCACCTCAAAGGACTTTGTCAAAAGGGTGAAAAGGCAGCCAACTCAAAGGGAGAAAATATTTTGTAAATCACATGTCCAATAAGGGTAAAACATTCATGATATATTAAGAGATATTACAACTCAACCATAAAAAGACAAATGACCTGATTTAAAAATGCACAAAAGACCTGAATAGACATTTGTCCACAGAAGAAATACAAATGTCAAAAAAACACATGAAGAATTGTTCAACATCAGTAACTATGGGGAAACTACAATGAGATATCATTTCATACCTACAAGAATGGCCACTATTAAAAAGATAGAACTACAAGTGTTGGAGAGGATGAGGAGAGATAGGAACATTTATTCACTGTTGGTGGGAATGCAGAATGGAACAGCCACTGCGGAGGACTGTTGGACAGTTCCTAAAGAAGCTGAATATAGATTTGCCATGTGACCCTGCAAACCACTCCTGGGTATATACCCAGAAGAACTGAGAGCAGTGACAAGAACAGACATCTGCACACTGATGTTCATAGCAGCATTATTCACAATTACCAAAAGTTGGAAAGAACTCAGGCGTCCATCAACAGATGAATGGGTAAACACACTGTGGTATATTACATGATGGAATATTATGCAGCTGTAAGAAGAAATGAAGTTGTGAAGCATATGACAACATGGATGAACCTGGAGGACATTATGTTGAGCCAAGCAAACCAGACACAAAAGGACAAATACTGTGTGATTGCGTTTCTATGAGCCAAACGTATTGTGTAACACAGTATATGGTTCCATTTATATAAAATGTAAATGTCAGTGTAGGTATGAGCACGTACACAAGCGTGACCACAAGCGTGTAGATGTGTGCACACACACACGTGTATGTAAGTGTGTAGGTATGCACACACATGTATATGAGCATAAGCATGCAGGGATGAGTCTGTACACAAACATGTGGCCTTAAATATGTAGGGGTGTGTGCACATATATATGTGTAAATTTAAGTGTGTAGATACAAATGCCTGTACACACATGAATGTGTATAGAGTGTGCATATACACACCTGTCAATGTAAACATGTGGAGGCATGTGCACATGCACATGCATGCATGTCGGGACACGTGTGTACACGTGTACGGGTGCGAGCCTGTAGGGGCGTTGCTTATGCACATTTGTGAAGGTAAGCATGTAGGGGCGCGTGCACATACGTGTGGATATATGCATGCGGGGCTGCGTGCATATGCACAAGTGTGGCTGTGTCGTGGTGTGCATATATGCATGTGTGAATGTAGCTGTGACTGCAAGTGTGTAGAGCTGTGCATATACACGTGTGGATGTAAACGTATAGGGATGTGTATGCACATGCATGTGCAGATGTGAACCTAGAGGGGTGTGCACATACACACGTAAATATAAGCAAGAAGACCCATGTGCTCGTATATATCCATGTGAACGTAAGGGCATTAGTCCATGTGTGAGAACATGCACATGCAAATGTAAGCATGTTGATCCGCATATTGTGCACATGTGAGTGTAAGTACACCCATCCATGTGTGCATATACACACGTGTGAATGTGTGAAGATGTGCGTGCTCATACACATGTGTGGATGTAAGCATGTCGACCCACGTGTGCATACATGCACGTGTGAATGTAGGCACATCAATCCGCGTGGGCGCATACACATGTGAATGTAAGTGCATCGGTCCGCGTGTGCGCCTACGCACATGTGAATGTAAACGTGAAGACCCACGTGTGTGCAAGTGCACTATTCCCTCGCGTGGACCTCGCGGCAGCCTGGGGGCAGCCGCACCCCAACAGCACCGCGCCCACCAGCGCCCAGACCCTGGAGCCAGAATCCCGTCCCCCACCAAGAGGAACGGAGGGTCCTGACGAAAAGGCTGCACAGGGGCCGGGGCAGGGGCAAGGTGGAGGCGCCCCTGGCCAGCCTGGGACAATCTGAGCACCAAAAAGAAGGGGGCTTGTCCCCAGCCAAGCACAGCAGGGCACCTCGGGGCCAGACCAACAGGACGAGCACCAGTGAACACAGGAGCAGGAAAGGACACGCAAAACCGTCAGCTGGCAGCCATCCTGGTGACTGCTGACGCGGCCGAGACGCCCCGAGGCGCAAGCTGGCAGGTGAAACTCGGTGGGAAAGGGTGTCTCCATGGCCTCGAAAGCACCTCCCACAAGCGCCAACCACAAAGAAGAGGACAGCGGGGGCCTGGCGGCACCGGACAGCACCAGGAGCGGGGGTGGGGCGGGGGTCTCCGGCCGAGGGCAGGACCCACATCTCGTCTCGAGGAAACGCGCAGCCCAAACCCAGCCAGCCGCCGCCCGTGGACCCTGCCCCTTGGGAGACGTTTCCACTGGAGCGCGCAGGTGCCCCAAGACAAGACAATCGAGGCGAGGGTCGAGGAGCGTTTCCAGAACGCGGCGGGGCCTTCGGCATCCTCCTCGGGCGCCCGCACCGCACGGTGTGGACAACGCGTCACCACCAGCCCGTTTAGAGACCGAAGGGCCCAGTCCAGGGACAAACGCCGTGCTGGGCGCAGGAAGCTGAGGAGAGACGCACGGGGGAGCCGGGGTGGATGGGGGTGACTCAGTGGGGGGAGCCCGAGACCCCCCGCTCTGGCAGCGCAGCCCCTCCTCAGGGTCCCGCTGGGACGCGCAGCTTCGGGCCCGGCAGGGGGTCGAGTGGAGAAGGGAAGGGGGACGCGCCAGGCCCAGAGCCGTCTCCTGGGGGCGGCAAGGCTGGGGGGTTCTCTTACGGGGGCAGCGAGGGGCGCTCGGGGGATGGGTGGAAGTGAAGCTGGGGAGGGCCCGCCAGGGACCCAGGGATCCCCCGAGCACACGAGACCCCAATTTAGGTCTGAGAAGCGTCGGCCGCCTGCGTCGGCCTAAGGAGAGCGCTGGGAGCGCATGAGGGGCAGAGGCTGGCTGTGCCCCGCGTCCTCGCCCTGCGTGGCCAACCCGGGCCCCACGTCCCCGCCTCTCCCTGCCCTGCGTGGCTGGCTGTGGCCCGCGTCCCCGCCCCTCCCTGCCCTGCGTGGCCGACGCAGGCCCCGGGCAGGGGCTGGGGGCAGCAGCGGGGCGGGCAGGCCTCGTGAAGTCTGGGGCCCGAGGAGCCCGGCCTCGGGGACACGGGGCCAGCCCTCCCTGGCCGCGCTCGGCTGGCGCAGAGGCCCCGGGGTGGCGCGGGGAGGCCTCTGCGCTGGGGCCCGGGGCAGGGGGGGTGGTGGCCCAGGTGGGCGAGGCCCTGGAGGGCAGGGGTGGAGTCTGTGCTGCCGTGTGCGGGAAGCAGGGCGTGGACGGAGAGCCTTGGAGAAGGCAGCGTGGGAGGCACGAGCCGGGTGCTGGGAGGAAGAGCCAGGGCCGTGCGGGAAGGGGAGCGGGCGGGGAGGCTCTGCGGGGCCAGGGGTCCGCACGGGGTGGAGGGCACGGGCCCCAGCTTCCCCGGCCGCCCTCGCCGGGCACCGCGCATCTACTCAGAGCCCAGGGTGGGGCCATGCCTGGTGGGGGCCGCGCTGCCCCCGCAGGCGCTGGGGTGCGCCCCCTCTCTGGCCAGCCCGGGCCCCTGGTCGTCACGTGTCTCCTCCCCGCCTCTCCCCAGGATGCCGTCCGCGTCAGGCCCCGGGGTGGCCTCCTCTTGTCCACGGCGGGCAGGGCGCAGGGCTCGCAGGACCACAGTTTGGCCCAGGACCCTGCCCTGAGGCAGCGCTGCCCGCACCAATTCCCGAGCCCCGTCTGGCCTGGCCCAGGGGTCTGCGTCCACTAGGGCTGTCCACGCGTCACTGTCCTGGGCAGCGGCAGCTCACGCACAGACACCGCGCTGCTGGACCGCGCGGGCGGGCCGCTTCGGGGAAACGAGGGACGTCTGAAAACTAGCTGGACAGTCGGGGCCTGGGTGGGACGGCGCCAGTGAAGGAGGGCAGCGCTTCCCGCTGTATGGGGGGGTGGCCGTGTCCCCAGAGGACACGAGCAGGCGGGCTGGCGGAGGGCGGGCACCTGCGGAGCCTCGGAGGGCTGGCGGAAGGCGGGCGCGTGCAGATGCAGCGCAAGCGGGCCCGGGGGCACCGGCCACCGCTGGTGGGTGCTGTGTCACGTCCGGCGATTCCAGCTTTTCTGTGCAATGGACAACGTCCCTAGAGGAACATCAGGGAGGGCGTGCGCCCTGACAATCTGGCCCGAGGGACTCCTGAGGGGCCGGGGCGTGGCGAGACCCCGGCCTGCCGTGGCCAGACCCCCGCCCGCCGCCCTCCACCCTGTGGCTGCAGCCACCGCGCGGACGTCAGAGTGTCTCGAGAACACAGGCCCGCCACGGCCAGGGCACTGGACCTGCTGAGTTAGTGCCTGGAAATGGGTGGACAAAGCGAAGGGCTCACCTGCCCAGTTCCTACTCAACAGAAACGAGCTCACAGGAAAGCCGACCCCTCGGGAAAACAACGCTGCGCTCCCCGACCTGGGAGGCGGCACAACCCCAAGGGGCACGGGCCGGGCCGGACTGGGCGCCGGGGCGCAGCCTCTGCAGGCGGGCCAGCAGGGCCAGCGCAGCCGCAGCACGGGAGGCCTGGGGCCCACGCTCCGGCCGGGGTTTTCCCTCCAGAAATCAGAGACCAGCGGCCCAAGGCGCGTGGAGGAAGGTGCGAGGGGCGCCCGCGTCTCCAGGAGAGCCTGGGGCTGCCGTGGCCCTCTGGCAACGCTCACCTGGAACCAAGGCTCATCCACCAAACTCTTTTTTTACTTTTTAGGCAGCACTGGCCCCGGTAAACTGGGGACCTCAGACATGCGAAGTACCCACTCCCCACGCCAAACTCAAACAAACTGACTCCTCCACAGGCATTTCTAGATCCTTCTGAGCCAAGTGTGGGGCTGCCCCACCCAGGGGCCCGCACTGCGCACATCAGAATCCCCTGGGAAACGGATGTGGCTCAATGGATAGAGCATCCACCTACCATATGGAGGGTCCAGGGTTCAAACCCAGGGCCTCCTTGACCTATGCAGAGCTGGCCCACACGCAATGCTGATGCGCGCAAGGAGTGCCATGCCACGCAGGGGTGTCCCCATGTAAGGGTGCCCCATGCGCAAGGAGAGCCACCCCACGTGAAAAAAAGTGCAGCCCGCCCAGGAGTGGCACTGCACACACGGAGAGCTGACACAGCAAGATGACGGAACAAAAAGAGACACAGATTCCTGGAGCTGCATGACAAGAATACAAGCGGATACAGAACACACAGCGAATGGACACAGAGAGCAGATGACAGGGGGCGGGAAGAAGAGAGAAATAAATAAAATAAATCTTTGGAAAAAAAAAGAATCCCCTGGAGGGCGCTGCAAGGGCAGACCTTGGGCCCTGCCCAGAGCTCCCCGTCTGGGCTGGATGGGCACCACTGGGCTGGGCGGGCACCACTGGGCTGGACAGGCTGGATGGGCACTGCTGGGCTGGGTGGGCTAAGCTGGGCTGGGTGGGCACTGCTGGACGGGCACGGCTGGGCTGGATGGGCACAGCTGGGCTGGGCGGGCACCACTGGGCTGGGCGGGCACTGCTGGACGGGCACAGCTGGGCTGGATGGGGCACAGCTGAGCTGGATGGGCACTGCTGGGCTGGGTGGGCACTGCTGGCAGTTTCACTCCTAGACACAGACCCAAAAGAGCCGAGAGCAGCGACTCGAGCAGGTGCCAGCACAGCAGTGGCCACAAGGCAAGCTCATACTCGCCAGAAGGCGGAAGGGGCCCGGGAGGCCATCACCGGAAGAGAGGGCGAGCACAGCGCGCTCCATCCACACAGCGTGCTCCGTCCACACAGCGCACTCCGTCTGCACAGTGCCGTGCAGTATGCAGCTCCATGGGCGACCCCTGGGAACAGTGCCGAGTGGAAGAAGCTGGCACAAAGGGCAAAAGCTGGACGAGCCACTTACGTGGCACACCGGCAATGGGCAAAGCCGCAGGCGCAGAAGGGACATGGGAGGGGACCGTGGCAGGAGGAGCTGCTTGTCGGGGCGGGGTTTCCATTGGCAGTGATGGAAATGTTCTGGAAAGAGATGCTGGGGACGGGGCACAACATGGTGAGTTCACATATGCCACAGAGCCGTCCACTGTGAGACTTTTCCGTCATATATGTGTTTCATGGCAATTAAAAGAGGGAAGGTGAGGCAGAGCCTCCCACCTGCCCCTCCTCTCGGGCACCACGCCCGCCAAGTCCGCCAGCTCAGTTGTGCCCGACCCCCCCCCCCCCCCGGTCTCTAGAGGGCTGTCCTTGACCCCCAAGCAGCCTGGACACTCCTCACTGCTCTCACCAACGAGCCCATGCCCAGCGGTGCCCACACAGCGGCCACCAGGCGCCCCTCTCCTCGGAGCCCCTGCGCAGGCTGGTCGTGCTGGGCCGCCAGGCTGCCCCTGCTCCAGTCGGGCAGCGCAGGGGGCTCGGTGCCAGCGCTCAGGGCTCGTGCCTGCGTTTTTCCCAAGTCTCACCGATTCCAGCCCCATAACCTGGTTGTGACTTCCCCTCAGCTCCGGACTTGGAACCAGAAAGCCGGGGCTACTTCTGGGGGTACAGCGCCCCCAACACCTGATCTGACGTGGGCCAAGCCCCGCTGCTTCCACCCCATCCTAGGAGCCGGCAGAGTTCACCCCACGGCCAGCTACCGCCCTTTCACCCCCTGGCACGCAAAGCACTCCCGCCGACCCCAAGGGTCCCGGCTTTTCCAACTGAAATGCGCGAGAGGCTCCTTCCGGGGACACGCCAGGCTCCCAGCAACACGGAGTCCCACCCCGCGGTGCTCGCCAGGCGGCCTCAGCGCCTCGCAGCGGAGCACCGCACAGCCCGGCTCGCCCCGCACAGGGCCACGAGGGGAGTCCTGGGGGCACGCGGGAGAGTGCGGGAAGTGGGGAGGCCCCGCCGGGGGCCCGGGAGGCAGCAGCCCCAGCAGCAAGGAGCGCTGTGCCTGGGGAGGCGTCTCCGCCACCGCGGCCATGCGCCTTGTCTCCTGCTGCAGGTCAGTCCTGCTCAACGGAAGCGTCTGCGTGAGGCACTCCAGTGCAGCACCGCTACCTGGCCAGGTGAGGCAGGAGCCCGCCCCAGAGCTAGACCCTGGGCGGGGAGGCCCTCCGTGTCCCGGACATGAAAACAGAAGGCCCTAAGTGGAGGCTGTGGGCAGCAGGGTGAGGCGGGGAGAGGGCCAGCCCTCCACACCCTCGTACCCAGGCCCGTGTGGGTTTTTTTCCAGGGAAAATGGACTCCGGGCAGGGCCGCTGCGCCCTGCAGAGCTGATGCCCATCCATGCGCCCCGGGGCACCCAGAGCTGCGTTCACAGCCCCAAGGGGTGCAGGCCCAGCCCAGGGCCCAGCACAGGTCCCCGGTCCTGCGTGGGCGGGGGGCCAGCCGCCCTCCACGCCCAGCCTGTTGTCCAGGGTGGGGGAGGTTAAAAAAAAAACCCAGGCAGGGGGCTGTTTTTCTCCAGGATCAGTCCTGAGGGGAGAATTCTAGAGACCAGGGAGCAGCAGGTGCAGCCTGTTCCTGAAGGCCACAGCCTCGGGGCACCCGCTGGGGAGGGAGGCCCAGCTCTGTGCAGGGGCACGCTGTCCACGAGGGCCTGACCGGGTGCACCTCCATGCGGGGCCGGTGCACCTCCAGGTGGGGCGAGCACACCTCCACCGGGCCCAGGCACACTTCTACCAGTACCTGCGCACCTCCACGCGGGGTGGACGCACCTCCAAGGGGCTGGCGCACCTGTACCGGGGCCGACGCACCTCCACCAGGACCTGTGCACCTCCACCAGGGTTGGGCGCACTTCGACGTGGGCTCGGGCGCACCTCCACGGAGCCGACGCACCTCCATCAGGACCTGCACACCTCCACCGGAGCCGGGCAAACCTCCACGCAGGGCCCGCGCACCTCCACCAGGACCTGCGCACCTCCACGCGGGGCTGGTGCACTTCCATGTGGGCTCGGGCGCACCTCCACGGGGCTGACGCACCTCCACCAGGACCGGTGCACCTCCACCAGGGCGCACCTCCACGGGGCCGACGCACCTCCACCAGGACCGGTGCACCTCCACCGGGGCCAGGCACACCTTCACGCGGGGACCGTGCTCCTCCACCAGTACCTGCGCACCTCCACCGGGACCTGTGCACCTCCATGCACGGCGAGCACACCTCCACCAGGGCCAGGCACACCTCCACGCAGAGCCCGCGCACCTCCACCGGGGCCGGTGCACCTCCACGCGGGGCGAGCACACCTCCACCGGGGCCAGGCACACCTCCACTGGGGCCGGCGCACCTCCACGCGCGGCGGGCGCACCTCCACGCGCGGCGGGCGCACCTCCACGCGCGGCGGGCGCACCTCCAAGGGGCCGGCGCACCTCCACGCGGGGCTAGGCGCATCTCCACCAGGGAGGGGCGCACCTCCACGCGGGGCTAGGCGCATCTCCACCAGGGAGGGGCACACCTCCACGCGGGGCTAGGCGCATCTCCACCAGGGAGGGGCACACCTCCACGCGGGGCTAGGCGCATCTCCACCAGGGAGGGGCACACCTCCACGCGGGGCTAGGCGCATCTCCACCAGGGAGGGGCACACCTCCACGCACGGCGAGCACACCTCCACCGGGGCCAGGCACACCTCCACGCAGAGCCCGCGCACCTCCACCGGGGCCGGCGCACCTCCACGCGCGGCGGGCGCACCTCCAAGGGGCCGGCGCACCTCCACGCGGGGCTAGGCGCATCTCCACCAGGGAGGGGCACACCTCCACGCGGGGCTAGGCGCATCTCCACCAGGGAGGGGCACACCTCCACGCACGGCGAGCACACCTCCACCGGGGCCAGGCACACCTCCACGCAGCGCCCGCGCACCTCCACCGGGGCCGGCGCACCTCCACGCGCGGCGGGCGCACCTCCAAGGGGCCGGCGCACCTCCACGCGGGGTTGGGCGCATCTCCACCAGGGAGGGGCACACCTCCACGCGCGGTTGGGCGCATCTCCACAGGGAGGGGCGCACTCCCTCGCGGGGCGGAGCCTCCGACCCCAGTTCCCACGGGGGCGGGGCCGGCAGCCACGTGGGTGGGGCCGGCCAATCCGCTCGCTCAGGGAGGGGGCGGGACCTCACGGAACAAAGGGCGTTTTCGGTGGCGACCCGCCGCGGGGAGCCGAGTCTGCCACTGTCCGGAGGCCAACGTGGTGCCGAGGGGGGAAAACCGGGTGCCAGCGGGATCGGGGAGGGTGCCGGCCCGCCGAGGAAAGGGGGTGCCCACGGAGTGTGACCCTGGGGTGCCCAGGAAGAGGTGACAGCATGGGTGCGGGAGATGGGTGGGGAGGAGCCCACTGCGGAGGGGGGCAGGGCGGGGAGGGGCCGGGTGTCCCGGGGTCCCATGCTCCCTTCGCCTGAAACAGGCTGCAGGGGCTTGGCCTTGGCCACCTGCTCGCGTTTTGGTCGCAGGCTGCCAGTGCAGGTCCAGGGGAAAACTCGGACACCGCCAGTGGGCTGGCACCCAAGTGTGCTCCCCAGGCTGTGCAGAAAGGAGGGCTCCAGGGAGAACTCGCTGCCACCCCAGAAGATGGGGTTCAGCAGAACCAGGACCCAGCTTTCATCTGGGCCCGAGGGGCGGTCAGCCCGCCAGGGACCAGCAAATCACCCTGCACAGTGCCACGGATGCCCAGACAGGTCGGGGGGACCTCCCACCAGGCAAAGGAGCACTCGGACCTGCCCACCTGGTGGGCAGAAGTCCACAGCTGTGCGGGCCTCAGGCTTAGGGTTCCGGGTGACGTTTTGTAACCAGCCTGTTCCTGGTTACCGACCAGCACGCCCGCCTTCACGTGGCCCTAGGAGGGAGGTGCTTGCTGCTCCGGGGCTCCCGGCAGTGGGGCACAATCAGCAAAAGGACGCCCGAGGCGATTCAGAGACACTCGCGTTCGCGTGTTACCAATGAACGCGCCCTCACAATCGGCTCAGGGTCAGGGCCGCTGCTGGGTTATGGGTCTCTGCGTCTCCACAACCCGATCTCCTCACCAGGACAGAGGGGGCAGGGGCAGCAGTGGCCCCTCCAGGCCACGCAGTCCCCAGGGTCGGGAGAGGTGATACCCCCCCTGCCTCACCCACACCTAACCTCTCGTTAGCTCAGGAAGCAGTTCAACAAGGCCCCGTAACATAAACACTGCGAGCCAGCTCCTCTCCAGCCGAGGCTTCCACCCGCCAGAGGCTGTGGCGCTCCGAACCACCCCACACTCGCCACTGCTCCAGGAAGGGCAGCGGGCTCCACCCAGCTCCTGTGCTGGAGGGGCGCTTCTCAGACCCAGGGCTGGATGGAGGCCCGCTCCCTTCCCACAGGAGGGTGGGGGTGAGCCTTCAGTACCCCACCCAACTCAGACCCCAAGCCCCATGGAAGCTGAGTGGGTGGCGCCCCTTAAGGGCTCCCCCAAGCAAGAACGGAAGCACCCCCCGAAGGAGAACACCTCCCACTACCAATTCCCACCTATTACGTAAATCTATAATCTGACTTGTATTTTCCACTTTTCCATTCCACATATTTCAAAATAAAGACATCTGTTCATAACACCATTAGGAAACTTGCAAAAAAAATTAAAATAATAGAGCAACCCAAACAAACCCTTGGGTTCTTAAACTTTAAAAAGTGCTACACAAATGACAGTCGCAAATAAAGTAACCTCCCTTACTATCTATCCATTTTTTTTTGATTAAAAATTTAAACAGCAAGAAATAAAACATTCCAGGTGCACTCGGATGTAGGGGAAATAAATATGAGGACAAACTCCTTGGCTGGAAATCAGTCAACAACAGCGACGGCGCGGCCAAGCCCCGCTGGACCTAATAGGAGCTGGTTCTAATACAGGCTCTGGGGAAAACTGTGGCGCAATCAAAAGCGGCACGTGGGACAATTTTGGTTTATCCCCAAGACTCACACAATCCCTCCCACACTGGATAAACACAGGGCAGGCCCCTCCCCCACCGTCGCCGGCGTAGACACGCCCCCCAAAACGGTGCCACGTGTCGAAAGTGCCCAGCGGGCTGCCGACGTGCCCAGGCCACGCGGCGAGCGAGCCCCGGGGCGGCTGCGTCTCTGGCAACGTCACCCCGGAAGGGAAGCGTCCCGGGCGCGGCCGCGCACTCACTCGTCGCCGTCGGGGCACACGCCGCTGGCCTCGTCGTACTTGGAGCAGTACACGTCGGGGCTGTAGTTGAAGGTGCCGTCGCGCCTGCGGAGGGGTCTGCGCCGACGCTGGTTTAGGAAATGCCAGTGGAAGCAGGTGAACGGCCTGTGCTGCGCGCATTTGTGCTGCAGAAACAGCGCGCACTGCTCTGTCCTAAACTCCTTTAGGTACCTAAAAAGACACACAGCGCTGCGGGTCGGGCGGCCGGGGCCCTGGGCGCGGGGGCGACCCAGGCCCGCTCCCCGATCCCAGGCCCGCAGTCGCTGGAGCTACCCCAGCCCCCAGGCGGCGGCGGGCGGCGTGCGGGTGAGAGGCCACCCCGACCCCGGGCGCGGACCGCCCCCCACCCCCACGGCCCCCGACTGCGAGCGAGCCCCAACCCCGGGACCCGTCGCACGCCCCTGGTCCCCGACCCCAGGCGGCAGCAGCCCAAGGCCGGACGGTCGTACCCCACTCCCAAAACAGGCGCGGATCCCGCGACCCCAGGCCCAGGTGCCACCCTAGACCCCAGGCACCGCCTCCCGCCCCCCAGAACCCAGGCTCGGTCACCCGACCTCTGACCCCAGGCGCTGACCCCCTTGAACCCAGGCCCGGGACCCCCGATCCCCGGAGCGACCCCGCACCCCAATCGTGGGCGCGATCCCCGCCCCCGACCCCGCCCCCAATCTGGATGACCCCGAACCCTGGCTCCGTCCCGGCGCCGGGGTAAGCGGAGGCGGCCAAGGCGGGGGGTCGGGGCGTGGGAGGGGCGCGGACCCCCAGCCCCAGGCCCCGGGGCGCGGGCGCGCGCGGAGCGGGCGCGCGCGAGGCCGCTTCCCGCCTCCCCGCGTCCGCGCGCCCCGGCGGCGGCTCGGCGTCCGGGCGGCGGCCCCGGCCCCGTCGCTGACCTGTAGTGGGTTGGCTTCTCCGTCTGCGGGGGGGACCCGCTCAGCGCCGCCGCCGCCGCCGCCGCCGCTTTCGAAACCGACGGCATTTTCAGTCAAAACAATGCAGCGCGCATGCGCTGCGCGGACCCGCCCCCGCCGGATCTCCCCCCGCGCGGAGCCCACCCGCGCCCCCAACCTCGCCCGGCCCCGCCCACCGCCACGCCCCCAGGTAGCACTCGCGGGGAGGGGGTGGGGTCCGGGCCCGCCCGGGGTCCCTGCGCTGGGTGGGTGCCCTCGCCACCCGCCGACCCCCGCCCGGGACCCGCGCGGCCATCCCCGCGCCCCGCGGTGTGGATGGGCCCGCCCCCGGCCCGCCTCCTGCGCCCCCGCCTGCAACCGCACCTTCCCGAGCCGGCCAGCGGCCCGGGGCAGGGCGAGGCGCCCCGGCGGGGCCACGCTCGCGACCTGCACGCGCACTGGCGCTCATTCCTGGACTCCCTGCGTGCGTGCCAGGGGCTGAGGTCGCCAAGGGGCCCACCTGGCGGTGGAGAGAGGCGCCTGCCAGCAGGGGTACGGGAACGTCCAGCTAGACCGCGGCTTGGCTGCGCAGCCTGCCCTGCACATTTTGAATGGTACCCTTTATGGGTGGACTAAAAAGCTGGTGAATGGTATCTCAGCCTAGCGGCTTTGGTTTTGTTTTTTAAATGAGTCCAAGAGGCTCCCGGTCAAGAGGGACACACCGCGCTATTCCCCCAGAGTGTCCGCGCACAGCGGGGTGGGGCTCAGAGAAGCAGCCCAGCGCTGGCCGGTGGGAAGCCCTGGCAGACACGGCCCCAAGTGGGCCGGTCCCGGAGGACAAGGGGCCTGCATCTTCCCAGGCCAGAGAACACTGTTTCACATACTGCTAGCACAGGGGACATTTTTAGTCAATCTCACTAGTCATTCTAAAATGCAAATTAACACATCACAGAACCTACCGAGTTGGCAGGTTTTTGTTATTTTCTGAACAGCAACCCACAAGGCCGCTGACCTCTCAGGAAGCCCAGGGTATAGGGCAAAGGGGTTCATATTTTTAAGAAAAAGAATCTTCCATTTTTGGGAACTCCAATGCTTCCCCTCCCTCAAAAATATCAGATTCAAAATTTAGGTAAAAAGACAATTGTCAGAGAGCTATTTGGCAAAAACTTGAGACCACCTAATAGCCCTGGTCTGAAAAGGGTTAAATTATGATTTAAACATGATTTTTTCTAAGAATTTTTAGCGGCATGAAAAGTGTTCCAGCTGAGGTTAGAAACAAAGCAAAACAGTTTCCATCCATTCGTTCCCAGTTATTTTTATGAAGTGCAAATAACAGTAAGATAAGAGGTATCACTAGCAGCTAGGATGAATGGCTATGTCCTTCATGTTTGCATTTTCTAAATTATCACTTCTATAAACTATTTAAATCTTGAAATAAAATGACTTTAAAAAATCAAGAATGTGATATTTTCCAAAAAAATCAAGCACTACAGTGAAGCAGGTGGGGACAGGGTTCACCAATTCTTAGGAGGAATAACCATCTTGAAAACCGACAGCCTGCCAGGGCAAGAGAAAGTCTCAGGTAATTCCTGCGTCTCTAGTGAGGACTGGGTAAATGATAATAAAACTAAGTGGTGGAAGCGGACTTGGCCCAATGGATGGGGCGTCCGCCTACCACATGGGAGGTCCCAGGTTCAAACCCCGGGCCTCCTTGACCCGTGTGGAGCTGGCCCGTGCACAGTGCTGATGCGCACAAGGAGTGCCCTGCCACGCAGGGGTTCTCCCCCGCATAGGGGAGCCCCATGCAGCAAGGAGTGCGCCCCGTAAGGAGAGCCGCCCAGCGCGAAAGAAAGTGCAGCCTTCCCAGGAATGGCGCCACACACACGGAGAGCTGACACAGCAAGATGACACAACAAAAAGAAACAGAGTCCCAGTGCCGCTGGTAAGGATAGAAGTGGTCACAGAGGAGCGCCCAGCGAATGAACACAGAGAGCAGACAACTGGGGGGAGGGGAGAGAAATAAAAAAGTAAATCTTAGGGGGAAAAAAAAAAACTAAGTGGGATACAGAACAAGAGGAAAAAACAGGGTAGGGGTGTGGATCGCTTTAGAAATAAGGAGTTTGAGCAACCTAACAGCCCAGGAGGTGGCCATGGGGTGGTCCACAGCTCATGAAGGAAACTGGGGGCTTAAGATAAAGGGAACTGAGGATCTTGGCTGAGGTGAGAGGTGAAGACATCTGTTGATCCTCCTCACCCACTGGGCAGCTTCCTTGAAGAGATCAGTTGTGATCGCCTGAAAGGATTTATGGCATCATTTTTAGTGCCTTTGAGGAATGTTCTTAAAAGGCTGGGGTAATACTCAAGACTTGAGTTTCACCTTTTTGGGGTAAAATGCACAGCAATGCCAGAGCCTTCTAAGACTGCTGCTCAACAAGGGATCATTTAGGTAAACTCTTCTCTGAAAGGAATTACTCTAGCCGTTTCCTCCTCTTTCTGTCATCTCACTAAGCGCTGGAACCACTTCCATTCTAGCATACCTGCACTGGTCCACTCCTGCTCAAATGCTCAGGGAGTGCTATATGGAGAAGTCAATGTGCCATACCCTGGGAAAAGAAAAGCGACAGGCTCGCTGAGAAATAAGACCAGCATACTAAAAAAAAAACAACAAGTTAAGGGGGAAAAAAAAGCCATTTTAAATTAACCTAGTCTGTTGTCACTCCTTGAAAAGTCGAGGTTTAGGGAGGGTCTGCTTACTGCTGCCAGCTGGCCTAGGGTCCTCCTTTTGCTTAGGAGAAATCTCCATGTCCCTGGCATGAAGTCATTGATCCGAAAGACCTTCAGATACTCCCTGGAAGCACTTGGAATCTTTGGCATGTGGTCTGATGTCCAAAAAAAAAATATTATCTGACTTGTGTTTTTTGGAAAACTGCATTTATAATTGCATGAAAAAAATCTAAAAAGGTAAACGACCAAATTTCCTCGGTGATAGGATTATCCTTGTTTCTTCCTGCTGATTTTAGTGCCTGCACTTTCCAGATAAAACATATTGCTTCTGTGATATGAGTTACTTTTAACCAAAACAAAGATTTTTTTCCATTAATTCTGCTGCATTTTGTTCCCCGCAGTAGCTGGCACAAGTGAAACGTAAGGGATAGGTTTGAACGACTGCTGTTCAAAGAAAAGACTTCACAACCAAACAGGTCACAAGCATTCCAGGCCAGAGAGAGCATCTTAGTTCTTTGTTCCTGTTGGGACTTTGTAACCTGACCTAAGACGGTCAATCTTTCCAAATTCTCTCCATCATTAAAAAGATGACGTTTCCATCAGCCCCACCTCCCTCACAAGCATAATTCACAGATGTGTGCAGACACCTGGTGCACATACACATAAAGTCAGTATATTATCACACAAGCAGAGTGATCCAAACCCACTCTGCAAACAGGTGTTAGAGAAATCACCACTTAACTCCAGCACCACAAACACACCAAGATAAAGGAAACTTTCCACTAGAAGGTTAAATGCATAAAAATCTTCCTTTAAGCATTTTAATTCAAAATTAAAACAGATTTTTCCACTTGGGAAAAAAATGTCATTTATGTAACCCAAAATGTTGCACGTAATTTGTTAAAAGAATACTTTCAAGTTTCATTCTACTCAAAAAGTTGCTGCCTTGGTAATAATAAAGTGTTCAGAAAGTTGGGAAAGTCCATTATTTTATTATGGTTTGATAATGTATTCCACCACTTACACTGAAGTTTCTTTTCTGTTTCTACTCTGGGGGGAAAAAAACTGAGATGTTTTTCTAGTGAGATTTAAAAAAAAAAAAAAAGGAACTGCCTTAATTTCACGCTACGAAAGTAAAATTTATTTTCATTTTGTTAGTGTGTAAAACCAACATCAATAAGTATTATTTACACACGCTATAGTACATAATAAAGTTTAACTCTTATGCCAGTTACTCTGCCTCAGAAAGCAAATTACCAGAAAAATACAAGTATCAGCAGAAAGGCTTTGTAGACACATACTGTTTCACAAAGGCACCACGAATCTCACAGCACACACTGCAACCAAAACCATTCCTACGGATCTGAAGACCTTGTGGACATATTCTTTGGCATCACGTAGGAGGCAGGTCCCAATCTGCTGTGGTTCTGCTCTGCCTCGCGCAGGTGTGCGTGGCCTACTGCGCGACCAGACAGCCCTTCTGTGCTGAGGACTCACGCTTCACCAGGACAAAACCGGTCAAACGAGACGTCAAAGCCTAAGGGAGGCTGCATCTCCCCTTCCTGCTGGCCAAGCCGGGCACCCAGTTAAGTTCTCGCCCGGTAACCGGCAGGAGTTTCAAGCTCCTCAGGACGATCACTGGGTTCCAGAGTCTCTTCTTCCAATACCCGTCTCAACCACTTGTCCTTGCTGGTCTCCTCCCTCAGGTAGGACCAGATGACGAGAAGCATGAGGGAGAGGCTGAAAGGCAGCACTTTCCACCAGGGCCGCTGCTGCTCCCTTCCCAGGGAATGCCCCACGGTCCAGAGCCACGGGTTGGCTTTACTGGAAGAAAACCGAATGGGTCGGTTGGGGTCATCCTCTTCCTGCCCCTCGACCACAGACTGGGCCCGAGCCCGGCCACCGGGCGGCGGGTGTGGGCTCCGGGAAGCCCAGCGCAAGAGCCTCAGCGCGCGGGCGGTCCTGGAAGAGAGAGAGCAGTGAGCGCTCCGAAGGCCCGCCCGCCCCCCGCCTCGGCCCCGCGGACAGCGCGCGGAGCTCACCCGGTCGCAGGGGCACAGAGGACGCGACTCATCACCACCTCGGTTCCGCGCTCGGCGCCGCGGCGCGCCGCTCAGCGTCACTTCCGCCGCGCGAGCCGGAAACCAGACGCGGTGCCAGGCCTCTGCTCACGACCACAGAACGTGTGCCCCGACGCGCAACGGAAATGACGCACTCTCCCGGCGGCCTCTTCCGTCGCAGGCCCCGGGCATGCCGGGAAGTGTAGTTCCTCATAAGGAATGCGCCTGCCGGGTCTCCAGGCTACGACGTGGGGACCCAGGCCTGCCGGGAGCAGCGAGGGTCGTCGTCATCCGACGTGCTCGCCTCTGAGTGGCCCACCCCGCGGGAGAACGGCGCCCCCCGCCCGGAACCCAGGACCGTCCGGTCGCTGCTGCTGCCCAGTCCCACGGATCCCCTCCCCGCACCCCTGCACCCTTCCCGCCGTCCAGGGCGCAGCCCCGGAGGAGCTCCTCCGGGAGCCCTGGCCTGCGCCCTAGGTGGTTTCCTTCGTAGGCCTTTCGGCCATCTGATGTCGTCTTGTTCCCGTTCTGGGTCAGCGGCCCTTCCGCGCTGGGCGGGAGCTCCTCCGGGGCAGAGCCAGGCCTCCTTGGCTCGGGGAGCGGTGCGGGTGTCCCCTAAGCACAGCTTTCTCCAGTAGAAGGGCCCGCCTGATGCGGAGCCATGGAGGAGAAACGGGTCTCTCAGTGAGAAGGTGATTTATTGCGAGTGCACAAGGAACGGGGGAGTCTTCTCAAACTCAGCTCCAAGGGAGAATGGGAGCTAGGGTTTCATGGGCCAAGGAGGGGGCCAGGGGTCTTGTGAGGAGGGACAGGCCTTTTCTCACCCTGAGTTCCCGAGCACGCCAAACCTGTCCTTGGTTTCAGTGGCTAATGAAACACAGTTTAGCAGGGTCTTCGCGCCTCCCTCCTCAGCCGGCTGCTCAACGTTATCAAGCTTCTTGTCTCTCAGAACAGTTACAGACCCACTGGGTGCTCCTCACACCATTCTGTCTGGTTTTGCTTTGAGACATTCTCTTATAAACCAAAGTGAGAAAGTCTGGTTAATATCCTTCAGGGAACTAAGTGCAAAGAGTAAATTTCTAGAAATAGAGTTTCTATTAGACATCTCAGTTATGTCTAAGACGATCCGGAGCTGCTTAGGTAAAGAAGTATTTACTAAGCACATTCCCTAGGCATCCGGTTGCGTGCTCACATGTTGTTGTGTTTGCTCACTAAGAGCTGTGTCTGCGCCCGAAGCAGCTCGGCTGCTGGTGAAGCCACGCGGCTCTGCGGGACGGCACGTTCGATGCACACATTGCTAAGCCGGGAGGGCAGTGGTCCCTGACCCCAGACAGCTGGTCCTGCTAAGCTCTCCCGGGGACGTCCTGCCACAGGCACGCCCCCCTCTCAAAGCCGGCAGAGCCAGGCGTGCACAGCTGTGTGGCCTCACAACCGCCCACTTTGGAGAGTCAGCCCACTGGCCTCACAGGGAAGCTGCTGGAATCACTGCCCTCGGGGCGCGGCCCCGTGAGGAGGTGGTTTGTGTAAAGCACTCCGTGTGTGCGGCTGCCTTAGGGACAGTTCATCTTCAGAATCAGCTATGTTGAATATTAGCTCATGTACTTATAACAAAAACTATACTCTCGTGGAAAACGTTGAGCCATTTGCAACTGGACTTATCACAGGCAGGATAAAATGTTGAGCTACGGATCTGGGTTTGTTCTTGTTATGGATCAATCACAAGGAATTAAAACATTTCCCCCCTCTTCCTGTTACAAAAAGAAGCAAAGAGAATGGTAATTTCCAGAAACCTTGAGCCTCCCTTCTCCTCAGGTGGGTTTTGGGAACTGGGAGGCAGTGCGCCGGCACTGGGAGGCGGCTTCCTCTGCCTCAGTGGGAAGCCCAGGCCTCACCCCCACACCATACCCCCAAGAGCAGCAGTGCTTCTGGTGACAGCGTGGGTCCATGGGAAAGCTGCCCGTGCCCTCAGCGGGCCGAGAAGGGTCAATCACCCCGCAGCACACAGGGTGGGAGGAGGAGGAGTGCCCGCGGTGCCCGCAGAAGCCTGGTGCTCGCCTCCAGCAGGGCACGGCCTGCCTTGCGCAGGCCTGGCTCCAGGGAAGGCAAGGGAAGGGGTTCTAAATTTACACCAAGGTCGGACTTGAATTTCTTGCCACCCTCCGAAGTGGGGGACTGAGTACATTTGATTTAGAAAATGAAACGTTTTATTTGGGAGTAAATGATTTAGAACAACTTCTCTAGCAAAATTGATTTATTTAGAAGTAAAATATGTCTTACACCCAGAGTCACAGGAATTTGTGCCCCTCTGACTGCAAGATCGTCGGAGCTGAAAACCCCCTTTTGGCTCTCCCCGGGAGCGGGACCCGGCTCCGTGCTGGAGGGGCCGCTTGGCTCCTCCTGCTTCCTCTCCCCCTTTCCCCTGAGAATGCCCCAGCTAGCCCGGTCCCCCGGGATCTGTTCCAGGTTTCGGGTGCCCGGGACTGTCACCTCACCGCGTCCAGCAGGGGGTCCTGGTGCAGCCCCTGCCCCTTCCCCTTGGCTTCCCCGGCTCCAAGAGGAGAAGACACAGGCTGCCCTGGGGGCCCCCAGGCCCTCTCCGAGCTCAGCGTCTTTGCCTCGCCAGCAGCCTCTCCTGCAGCCCCTCCTGGTGGAAGCAGCACCGAGGCCTCAGGGACCAGCACGTCACCCCTGGGAACTCGCCGCCTCAGAGCCAAGGCAGCCACCTGCAGGAGCTCGCGCTCAGCCCGCCTGCCCCGCCCTGCCCGTGTTCGCAGCTGCCGTGTCAACAGAGGCACCTGTCTGCCCAGGTCCTCCTCCCGGCCCCGCCCCACCTGCCCCCCCCCCCCGCCCCAGAATACCCACCCTCTGCATGCCAGATGCAGGCCTGCCCTGGGGGGCTCGCAGTGCGGGCAGCCTCGGCCAGAATCGGCCCCGTGCATCCCAGAGGGCTTCCTGGAGGAGGCGGAGGTCAGGAGCGGAGCGCCGGGCCCAGCAGCTGCCTGGCTTGAGTGCTTCAGGGACTCTTGGGAAAGCTGTGTGTCCCAGAGTAGGCGGGTGGGGGCTTCACCCCAGCCTCGGAGGCGCTGTGAGCCCACCCAGCCCTGCCGGCCGAGGCTTGAGGCTCGAGGCTCAGTACCGGGTCTGAGGCCTGGAGGGCTCGGGAGAAGCACAGCCCCAATCCCCGGCTGGACGGGCGCCCGCAGCTGGGCTGGAAATTGGGTGAAGGCGAGATGGTCACCAAGTTCAGCGTCGGGGGCCCCCGCCACACGACGGCTCGAGATAAAACGCCACCCCCCGCAGCCCTGTCCGAGCCCGCCGAGCAGGGCCGTGGCCGTACCCCAGGCGCAGCTCCAGCCCCGCCCTCACGGTCCCCCCTCCAGGACGAAGCCGCGTCCGAGGCTGCTCAGAAGCAGGCCCCCCAACAGCCCCCTCCACCCCGCCCCCAGCTGGTTGCCCACGAGTGGGAGGGGCCCCCGCCGGTTCTCCCGTGGGCTCCTGCGTCCCCCGGGCCATTTCCGGACCCCAGGCAGCCTGCACGACCTGGCCGGGCACCAGGAGGGGGCACCAGGGCCGGCGCTCGAGGGGCCACCTGCTCCGGTCGGCCCGCCATGCCCCCAGGACATCGCCAGCCTTGGCCTTTACTATGGCAAAGTGCAGAGCGAGATGTCCGGGGGCTGTGCCCGGCTGCCCCCGCACCCCAAGGCGGGGGGCACTGACGGCAGCGCCGCTCGAAGCCGACAGATTGGAGCTATTGATTTTCCCCAGGGAGGGGCACGTGGGCACGGGCAGCTCCCCCGCCTTTGGGGGCTCTGGGCCTTGCCGATGGCCGGGGTGGGGGCTGGTGGGGCCAGGGGGCCAGGCTGGGGGCTGCCGCTGCCCGTGGCTGGACGCGGACTGGGAGTAGGCGCTGGGACGCACGCTCGGCCCCTGGCCCCACGCCAGGGCCCGGCTGGGGGTGGGTGGCCGGGGACCCACGCCCCCCCCTCCACAGGCTGGCTGGCTACCAGTTGCAGCTTCCACTCTGCAGACTCCAGGGTCTCCTGAAGGACCGGGGCGGGGGGTGGACCCAGGACCTCGCCCGTGGGAAGCAGGTGCCCAGCTCAGCTGCTTGAGCATATCTGCTCCCCTCCCGGCCCACCTAGAAGGTGGTTCAAACACGGAGTGGGGGTTGGGAGCGGGGATGGCGGACAAGGAAGGGGGGACCCCTCCGGCCCCAGATCCGCTTCGTGAGTCACGCTTGAGGCTGTCCCCCGCCCGCCCCCACGACACCCAGGGCTCACGCCTCGCCCACCCTGAAGCCCCCAGGCCCAGCCCGGCCTCCTCTCCTTGGCCTCCGTGGAGGCAGAGGGAAGATCAGGGCTGCACCCAGAGGGCGGGAGAAGGGCTGGGCTGGGCGTGGGCCGTCCCAGGGTGGGCACGAGTGGACACCCTCGCCCTGGCACCGGGGGTCCCAAAGACCCCCGCGGCCCCGGCTCTGCAGAGTGAGTTCCGGGCAGAGGGCAGGACGAAAGGAAGGGGCCCTGGGGCCTGGCACGAGGTGTCCCCCGGGGGCCGGGCACGGGGAGCGAGCCGGGCCCTACGCTCCTCAACTTGGGGGTGCCGCTGAGTCCAAGCGCTGCAAACCAGCGGCGTCACGCGGCACCGGCGGGATCCCTGCGTCCTGCAGGCCGGAAGTCCACAGTGGCCGTACGCGGCCGACGTCCAGGTGCCCGCGGGGCCCGGCGGAGGCTGGGGGGCGCCCTGCCCCCGTCTCTCCTGCCTCCTGGAGCCGCCCGCTCTCCGGGCTCGGGGCCCCCTCCCCAGCCCCCGCCCCAGTCGGCTCGCCTCCTCCTCTGGGCTGACCCTCACCCACCCCTCCCTCACCCCCCCCCCCCCGCAGACGCGGGCCCCCCAAGGTCCTATGCTCGGTCTCCCCGGCCAAGGCCGCAGGTTCCAGGAATTGGGTAGGGATGCCTTCGGGGCCCCTCCTGCCGCCCAGGTAGCCCCCCGCCAGGCCCTCCATCCCGAGTCCCCACCTCCGCCTCCTCACCCAGCTCGGCTCCCCATCCCCCCCACCACCCTGGAGACCCCGAGGTGGGCCTGAGGCCCTGCTCCACCCCCCGCCCCAGGCCGCAGCCCCCCGTGGCCCCTGCCCACCCATCTGGGCCGCTTCTGCCCCTGCGGAACACAAACCCCAGAGTTCCCATCCATCCGTCCATCTGTCCATCCCAGCACAGCCCCTGCCCTGGCCGGAGCCCGGAACTTTCTACGCGGAGCAGCAAGAGGCACTGCTGCTGCCGCCCCCAGAAGGCTGCGGGGCCTCCTCGCCGCCCCGCCTGGCCCTGTCTGTGAAGGGGCTGAGGGGTGAAGGGCTGGCCCCTGCTCCCCTCCAGGGGCTGAGAAAGGACATCAGCCCCGGGCTGGGGGCGTCGATGGGGGAGTCCCAAGGCTGGGGGGACAAAACCCAGAATCTGGGGGCCTCGGGACCGTGACTGTGGGGCGCGGGGCCAGGCTGGGGGGCTTTCTCTGCTGCACGAGAGCCACGCGGTGCGACAGCGGCCAGGGCACTGGGGTCCCCCAGCCTGGGGCTGCTCCTTCAGGGTCTGGAGGGCGAGGTGGGGGCGTGGTCGCGTGCAGAAAGCACCAGCCGGCGGGGGGCCCCCAGGGGCTCTGGGGTGCTGCTGGTGTAGCCCCGGGACCGGCTGCAACCAGAGCAAGGCGGGGAGGCGATGTCTCAGCCCCGCCCAGGACGGACCTGCTGGGGCACAAGCCTGGGCCTGGGGCGGGAACAGCTGGGTGCCGGCTGGGTGCCGGGTGCCTGAGTGCCCTGCCCGGGTCCTCGCAGCGTCCCCCTGGCCAGCGCCTGCTCCCAGGCGCCCGGAGCGCCGTTTTCCCAGCACGCTGGAGAGGCAGGATGTCCTGTGGAGAAGGCTACTCCAGAAGTCAAAATCGCATGAAATTTGATTTTCCGCCTGTTTGGCGAGGCTGGGTGGGGGCCCGTGCGCTGTGTGATAAGGGCGCTGGGCCGAGGGCGCGGGCCAGCTGGGCCGGCGCAAACACTCCACGGTCCCCGGGCAGGCGGCGGCGTGGGCGGCCTATCTGTGGGGCCCCTCCGGCGCCCTGGTTGCCAGGTGCTAGAGCAAACGGGCGGTGTTTGTCCAGTCTGCGATTACAACGCCGCCAGCCAATATTTGCCAGCCCGGCCGGCCGCAGGGGCGGCTATAAATACCCGAATCCAGGTGAGGCGGCTGCCGAGGGAGCTGCGGCCTCAGCCAGGTGAGGAGGCTGGGCGGTGGGGGGCCAGGTAAGAGGGCGGTGGGGGCCAGGTAAGACGGCGGTGGGGGGACCAGGTAACAGGGCGATGGGGGACACCAGGAAACAGGGCAGTGGGGGGGCACCAGGTAACAGGGCGATGGGGGACACCAGGAAACAGGGCAGTGGGGGGGCACCAGGTAAGAAGGCGGTGGGGGGCACCAGGTAAATGGACGGGGCAGGGGGCTGGGCAGTTGCGGGGGCCCCAGGTACCAGGGCGGTGGGGGGCACCAGGTAACAGGGTGATGGGGAGACCCCAGGTAAGAAGTGGTGGGGGGGCCCCAGGTACCGGGGCGGTGGGGGGCACCAGGTAACTGGACGGGGCAGGGGCTGGGCGGTTGCGGGGCCCAGGTACCAGGGTGGGCAGGGCCCGCCGCGCCCTCGGGGCCCCGGGCTGCGCAGGGCGGCCACAGGGCCGGGTCTGGAGGAGGCAGCGTCCAGGCTCGGCCTCCCCCAGGGCCCGGCTCGGGCCACCGGATGTGGGGGAGGGGCAAGGCCCGGCCCACTTGGCCGCTGGCCCGAGGACAGCCCCCGCCGCCCCTCCTTGGCCCCCTCGGGCCTCAGGCCACACTCTTCCGTGCCCCCCCGACTCCACGGACCCCGAAGCTGCCGCCTCTGCCCCCCCACCGACAAGCGGGCGCCTGGAACGGGGCCTCCCGCTGGGGCTGGGTGCTCCTGACCCCCTCGCCCCTCGAGCTTCCCTGCGAGGCCGGAGCTCACGCACGCTGGGCGGGCGGCCCAGCTCCGGGCGCCCCGGGCACCTCGGGGCCAGGGCCCTCGCGGGACGGACTTGGCGGGCCCGGGGCTCCTCCCGGCCATGGCCCTCGCGGGCCCGGCGTCCAGGCGCAGGAGGACCCTCGAGGCCACAGCGAGTGCAGCCTGGGTGACGGCCCCCGCGCCCACTCGCACCCAACCCCCGGGCCCTTCCGCCTCCTCGCCTCTCCCGGCGGTCCCCCGACTGGGCAGGGCCAGGCCGCCTGTGCCTTCCCTCCCCACCGCCCGCAGCCCCGCTGCAGCCACCGGCCCCCGAGGCGCACCCGCTGCTCCTCCCCGAGGTCCTGCCCGTACCATGTCCCCACTCACCGCCCCCCTGCGAGACACGACAGCTCACCCCTCGTTCTCCCACAGGCCCGCCATGGGGCCGCCCTCAGCCTCTCTCCAAAACTGCCCCCTGCCCCGAGCTCGGCGTCTTCCTGAGGACATACAGAAGAGCACCCAAGCCCCCAGGCGGCCCGCCGGGTCCTGCAGGGCTGGGGGCTCCGGGGGACGGGGACTTGCCCACTCAGGGACAAGAGGCAATCCAGGGGGCCTTCCTGGAAGAGAGGGCATCTGATGGGCTCTGAGCCCAGGGGGCACAGACTGTCCCCCCAGGCGCGGGAGTCACGCGGTGGCCAGGCTTTGGCCGGACTGAGCACCCTCTCCCTCCTCACCTCCCCCCTGCCCAGACGGCCCTGCTGCCCCCGCCGCCAGCGAAGAGATGGCAGCCGGGGTGATCCGGAGCCGGTGCGACTTCCAGCTGCCCCCGCCCCTCCAGCAGCCCTTCCTGCTGGCAGCCCTGGAGCCCCCGGACACTTCCGAGGAGGAGGAGGAGGACGAGGATGACGAGCGGGAGCTGGAGCTGCAGGGAGAGGGTCTGGGGGGCCGCAGCCCGGGCCCCCAGAGCTCAGGCTGGGCCCCCGAGGCCACCACCCCGGGTCCCAGCGGGCCTGAGATGACGCTGCAGCTGCTGCGCTTCTCCGAGCTCATCAGCGGCGACATCCAGAGGTACTTTGGCCGCAAGGACAAGGGGCAGGACCCGGACGCCTGCGACGTCCACACGGCCGGCTGCCCGGCGGGCAGGACCGCCCGGGAGCTCTACTACGCCGACCTGGTGCGCGCGGCCCAGGGCGGGGCCCCCGCCGACGCCGACGCGTCCGCCCGCGGGCCCGGGTCACCCGAGGCGCAGACGTGCGGGCAGGGCGCCGGCGGGGCCGGGGGGCCGCCGCTGGGGCCCCTGGCCGAGCTCTTCGAGTACGGGCTGCGGCAGTACGCGGGGCCCGGGGCGGCGGCCGGCCGCAGGCTCAGGCTGGAGCGCAAGTACGGCCACCTGACCCCCATGGCGCAGAGGCGGCTGCCCGCGTCCTTCTGGAAGGAGCCGGACCCCGGCGCTCCGGGCCTGCTCCCGGGCCCGCCCGACTTCAGCGATCTGCTGGCCAACTGGACGGCGGAGGCCGGGCCCGAGCTGCAGGCGGACGGCGGCCCAGGCCCGGGCCCCGACTCGGGCGGCCCGGCCTTGCAGGCCTAGCGGAGGCGCCGGGCTGCGGGGTGCACCCGGGGGCGCCCTCACTCTGCCTCGTGCCCCCTGCGAAGAGCCCCCGAGTCCACTCTGGCCGGATGGACGCCCTGGTAGCTGGTTCCTGAGCCCGGCTGGCACGACCTGGGCCACGAAGCTGCCACCACCAAGGCCACGTGCCCGGGCACCAGACATGGCCTCCGCGGCCCTCGGCCCCACAGCACTGCCCGCTGGGCCCAGGAAGGGGGCATTTGGCCCTTCCTCTGCCCGACCGAACCCCTGAGCTTCGAGACCGGTGCCCACCCGCGCTCCCTGCAGACCCCTCCCCGCAGCACCACAGCAGGCCCGGGCCCGGGGACGAGCTGAGGGCTTCTCAGGGGAGGAAGAGGGGCGGCGCGCAAACAAGCCTGTTTACTCCAGGATTAGCGCTGCCAAAGCCCCCTCCCCTGCCCGGTCGGCTCGGGGTTTAAAGGGCACAGCTGGCGGCCAGCTCAGGGCTCAGGGCGGGGGCCCTGAGTGGGTCACCCCACCCGCCCGCCTGTAGCCTCCCGGTCTGCCCCACATGGGCGGCCTCATCACGTGGGTCTGGAGCTGCCGGGCTGGGGACTGGGGGCTCCCGGGGCTGCTGCGCCTGACGGCCTGGACCCCAACTGCCCCGCGAAGCCCCTCGCAGCCCTGTCCCGGATACTCCCGGCGGCGCAGGCGGCCTCAACGACCCGCCCCTCTGCAGCCCACGGCCCGCCCCCCGCAGCCCGGCCAGGAGCGGCGGTGGGAGCGCGGAGGCCGGCAGGACTCGAGCACAGATTCAGCGCGTTTATTTCGGGGACAGGGGCGGGGGCGGGGCCTGCAGCCGGGGACCCAGGCCGCGGGGCCTCTCCGGGGGCGCCAGGCCCATGAGCGCCGCCTTCCAGCGCAGCCACCTGCCGGGACACGGCGCTCAGCCCGCGGGCCCCGGGCCGCCCGCGCCCGCCCGGGGGTCCTGCGGCGCCCACCTGGCGGCCTGGTACACGCCCCAGCGGTTCACCGGCAGCTCCTCGCCGGGGGCCACGTCCTTGACGAAGAAGCGCTGCCGCACCAGGGCCAGGAGCACCCGCCGGCCGCCCGGCGTCAGCGCCCAGGGGCCCTCCTCGCTCCACAGCCGCAGCGTGCTCTCCCGCAGCGAGGCCATCTCCTCCTCCCGCTGCGGGGAGCCAGGCGGCGTGGCGTGCCGGGGCCGGGGGCGGGGATGGGGCGTGGCGTGGCGGGGCCAGGGGCTGGGGGCGGGGCCAGGGGCTGGGGGCGGGGATGGGGCGTGGCGGGGCGGGGCCAGGGGCTGGGGGGGGATGGGGCGGGGCGGGGCGGGGCCGGGCCGCACCCAGGCTTGAGCTCCTCTCTCACCCAGGGCCAGGGGTCCTGATCTGAAGGCCAGTGTCCCCGCTGCGCAGCAGCTCGCCGGGCACGCAGGCAGACGGACAGACAGATGGACAGACAGGCACCGCGAACCCTCCCTGTGGGCCAGTGGGAGGCTTGGGGGCACAGCGGAGGGGCTCCTGCTCACCTGCCTGGTTTCCGTATTAAACTTGAGGTTCTGGATGGTTTTGTTGTCCTGGATGCTGTTTTCCAGCTTCATCAGCTGGTTCTGAAACTGAAGAGCTGGGCATGGGGCCCCCCAGGGCAGGGCACGGCCCCCACAGACCCCCCAGGGCAGGGCGTCGCCCCCAAGGCCCCTCAGGGCAGGGCATGGCCCCCACGCCCCCCCCCCCAGGGCAGGGCACAGAACCCCAGGGCAGGGCATGGCCTCCAAGGACCCCCAGGGCAGGGCACAGACCCCCAGGACAGGGCATGGCCCCCATGGATCCCCCCAGGGCAGGGCATGGCCCCCATAGGCCCCCCAGGGCAGGGTCAGCAGCCCCCCAGGACAGGGCATGGCCTCCAAGGACCCCCAGGGCAGGGCACGGCCCCCCAGGGCAGTGTCAGCGGTCCCCTCAGGGCTCAGCTCTGGAACCCAGGCCTTGGTCCAGCCAGGTGCCCCTGGCAAATTCCTCAGCGCCGCTTGGCTGCCCACTCCCAGCCCCATGTCGCCCGAGTGCGGGTGGGGCTGGGAAGGCACCCCCAGCGTGGCCGCCGGCAGGGACTCAACTCCTTCCCTTATAAGGGCTGCACCGCAGTTTTGTGGGGACCCCAGACACGGACTGGGGAGCACCCCTGGGCCAGCTGTCCTGGGTCAGAGCCCCCTGGGGACACCTCTGCCCGGGGGAGGGCCCCGCGGGGGGCGCCCGCCCTGCCCCCTGCCCCCGCCTACCGTGGTCAGTTTGCCCTGGATCTCGGCCACCTTCCGGCTAGGGTTGTCCTCCTTGAGGTGCTGCATGGACGCCAGCAGCACCGCCAGCTCCTGCCGCACCGCCTCGACCGCAAACTCCCTGCGGCTCAGAAGGCCCGAGGCAGCCCGGGGCCCCGGGGTCAGCCGCACTGCCCGGTCCAGGCGGCGCGAGGCGGGGGTGGCCCAGAGCGGGTGGAGCCGCCAGGGTCCGGTGCAGTGCCCGCCACTGCGGAGCGCTGGGCCGCAGCCCGCCGGTGGGCCCTGCAGCTGCCCCGGCCCCCACAGGGCCCCAGGAGAGGGGAGGCTCTGGGGGGAGGCTGTGGGAGGGCTGGGAGTGGACAGGGTGCCGAGGGCCTTCAGGAGCGCCCCCAGCTCAGCAGTGGCAGCTCGGGCCCTTCCACTCCAGCATGGACGGAGCCAGGCCCCCCGAGGCCCTGGGTCAGCACACGGCCACCCCAGCGAGGCTGGCCTCTGGGTGGGGGTCCAGAGCCCTGGGCAGTGTGGCCCTCACCTGGCTTTGCCCTCGGCTGAGATCTTCAGGTCTGAGTCGCTCTTGTGCAGGACACACTTATCGGAGATGCTCTCGATCTTAACAGGGACGAGGGCGGGTGGGCAGATGGCGGGGGACTGGGGGGAGGGCGGGCGGGGGGCTGGGGAGGGAGGGTGGGGGACGGAAGGGAGGGGAGAGCGGGGGGCTGGAGGCTGGGGAGGGAAGGGAGGGCGGAGGGATTGGGAAGGGGGTGGGGCAGGGATACTGGGGAGGGAAGGGGTTGGCAGGACAGGGGGCCTGGGGAGGGTGGGGGGGAAGGGTGGGGGGATGGGCAGGGGTGGATGGGGAGGGGAGGGGTGGATGGGGAGGGCGGGGCAGGGAGCTGGGGAGGGAGGGCAGAGGCACCCCGGCCATGTCCCGTGCACTCACCTGCCTGGGCAGGCTGTCCACCCTCTCGCGCACATCCCTCAGGTGCGCCTCGGCCTCCTTCTGCCACCGCGCCAAGTCCTCCAGGGACCTCCTCTCGGCGCCTTCCCATTCGTTCTTCACCTGGGACCCGGACACCCCCGTGAGGGGCCGCTGCCCGGAGGGAGGACAGACGGGGCCCACGCGGGGCAGGGGGCGGGCTGCCCGGGAGGTGGCTGCGCCCCCCGCCTCGCTCCAGCCCCCCCCAGCCGCAGGACGGGGGCGCCACACGCAAGTGCGGAAACAAGCCCCGTGTCCACTGGCGGCGGGGCAGGTGAAAGAGGGTGGCCCAGCCTGGCGCTCAGCTCGGTGGGCTGGAGCCTGTCGGGCGGGGGGACGCTAGCTGGACACCAAAGGACAGACACTGTGGGACCCCCGCGAGAGACCTAGATGCAGATTCATAGCGGCACGTGGGACGGGGAGGCCACGGGGGTCGGGCCCTGTTTGGGGCCATGGAAACGATTCAGTGACACGTGCGAGTGCTGCTAGTGGCACAGCCACACGCCTGACACGGGCACCAGGCACCCCGCCCCGCCCGGCACCGCAACGACTTCTTATTAAAGAAAGAGCTGGGGTGGGGGGGCACCTCGGAGTGGCCTGAGGGTCCGGCATCAGCCACGTGCCGCACACAGGGGCCCCTGGGCCTGTGCCGCCCGTGGGTGGGGGGCTGGGCGGGGGCGTAGGCCCACCTCCGCCAGCCGCAGGCCCAGGGTCTGCTCGTGCAGGTCCAGCTTCCAGGTGAGCGCCAGGAGGTGCTGGCTCAGGTCCTTCACCTGCCCGCCCAGCTCGGCCACGGACACCTCCAGCGCCCGGCTCTTCTCTCGGAGCTGTGGGGGGAGGGCGGTGGGTGCGGGGCGCCCATAAGGACCCCCCCCGCAGCGCCCCGCTGCGCTCACCAGGGCCAGCGCGCCCTGCGTCTCCCGCTGGGCCAGCTCGCCCGCCGCCCGCGCGGCCTCCAGGCTCTCCTGCAGGTAGCCGGCCAGCTCGCCCGCCGGGCTCTTGTCCGCGCCGTCCTGGGCGTCGCTGGGGACGGGACCGCCGAGCTGTCCCTCAGCGGGGCCACGGCGTCCAGCCTCTGCCCCAGGCTGAGTTCCCCGGGGGCGCTGGCTGGGCTGGGAAATGCACGCCCCCTCCCCGGGAGGTGCCGGGTACCCAATCGGGTGCGCTCCGAGAGCCGAGCCCCCCTCCACCCACTCCTGGGGGCCCCGCCCGCACCCACCGGGCCTGCAGGACGCGGTTCAGCGACACCTGGTTCTGTCGCACGAACTTGGTCAGCTGCCCGACGGCCTGGTCCAGGCCCCGGCACTGCTCCAGCACGTGGGACTCTTCCTGCTGCGGGCGCAGCCGCCTGAGACCCCGGCCCACCCCGGCCCCCGCAGCCCGCCCCGGCCCCCCACCCCCACCCCCACCCCCGGCGGCCCACTGACCTCCCGCTGCCCCTGCAGGGCCCGCGCGCGCTCCTCGTTCAGCTCCTGGATGCGCCGCCACCTGCTCTCCAGCTCCTCCCACAGGCTGCTCTCCGCCTTGGCCCGGCTGCTCTCCGAGGCCTTCATTTTCTGCTGGGTGGCGTCCCGCCGGTGTGAGCCGCCCGGCCCCGCTGCCCCCGCCGCCCCCCCCCGCCCGGCCCCACCACCCCCGCCGCCCTGCCCCGGCCCGCCCACCTTCTCGATGGCCAGGAAGCTCTTCTGCAGGAAGCTGCACAGCTTGGCCTCCCTCTTGAGGAAGCGCAAGCTCATCTCCTCACCGAGCTGGGCCACCTGGACCTGGGGGGCCGTGGCATCACTGGGGGCCCTACCCCGGGGTGACCGTCCCCAGGCCGAGCAGAGAGCTCGGCCTGCACCCCCTACCTGGCTGCCAAGGAGCCCACCGCTGGGTGCATCGCTAGGGCCTGTGGGCGCCCGCCCCCGCCATCTCCCAGCCCGCCGCCGCCCCGGGGCTGTGAGCACCGAACAGACCCTCCACCGGGGAGGGGCGGGGAGAGGAGGCCCAGGCCGCCCTCGCCCAGCCCTGGTGGCCACCTGCCCTCGCTGTGCCCTGGACCCCCGGGGACTCCCCGCCCCAAAGAGGGACCCCGGGGCAGGGGTCGGCAAACTCGGGGCAGAGCCAGTGCGTCAACCCGGAAGCCGCCGTGGCCCCAAAGACACTTAATTCACAAGGCAGCCGGCAGGGGCCCACCGGCCACCGTCCATCCCAGGCTCAGAGGACGCCCGGGGTGCCTGTCAAGGACCCCCCGGCCACGTCCCTGGAGCTCCCCCAGGCAGGAGGCCAGGCTGGGCCCCGCTGGGGCCGGGACTCCAATCCCCCAAGGGGCAGCGGGGGCCGTGCCACCGGTTCCGGGCAGCGGAAGCACCCGGGCAGCCGCGGGGAGCGCGGCCGCTGCAGGCCGCCGTCTCTATTTGCATAGCTTGGAGGCAAGCTGCAGGGGTGGCGCCCGCCCACCCCGCCGCCCCCCACAGCAGGGCTCCCCCCAAGGGTGGCGGGCGGAGGGACCTGCGCCTGCCAGGGCCCCAGGAGGATGTGCCCTCAGGAAGTAATTCCGTCTCTACGGTTTCGGGCAGTGGGAAGAGGACGGGGCCGGGGCTCAGGGATGCGGCTTCCGCTCCGCTGGTTGCCCGGGAGGGGAGCGGGAGGGGAGCGGGAGGGCCGCGGCCGCGGGGAGGCTGGCAGCGCCGCAGACCCTTCTGCGTGGAGGGGCCCAGACCTGCGCAGCCCGAGAGGGTAGCTGCTGGCCGCACGGGGCGACTGGGCATTCCGAGTGTGGTGCGGCCAGCGGGGGAGAGATGATGGAGCTGGGGCCAGGGGCTCCGGGATGGGGCAGTGCAGGGCTCGGGCACACCCAGGTCCAGGCGAGTGGACAGGGCCAAAGAACTCAGTGGCGGTGGGGTGCCGAGGGGACGGGTGGGGACAGAGTCCCTTCCTGACCTTCACCAGGCACTCAGCTTGCTGCCTGCGCTGGGCTCCGCCACCCCCCACTGTCCATTTGGGGGCTCGGCCCCCCACCCCCGCTGCCCACCACGAGTGGGGTCTCCCAGCACCTGCTGCCCACTGGGGGCTTGGTCCTCCACCCCCACTGCCCACCACGGGCTCGGCCCCCCACCCCCGCCACCTGCTCAGGCCTGGCCCCTCACCCCTGTTGCCCACCATGGGCTCAGCCCCTCACCCCCACTACCCATTTGGGGCTCAGTCCCCCACCCCCACTGCCAACCATGGGCTCAGCCCCTCACCCCCACTACCCGCTTGGGGCTCGGTCCCCCACCCCCACTGCCCGCCATGGACTTGGCTCCTCACCCCCGCTGCCCACTTGGGCCTGGCCCCCCACCCCCGCTGCCCACCATGGACTTGGCTCCCCACCCCCGCTGCCCCCTTGGGCCTGGCCCCCCACCCCCGCTGCCCACCATGGGCTCGGCCCCCCCGCCCCCACACCTGCATCTTGGCCACCTCGTGGTCCACCCTCTGGCTGGCGTCCTCCTGGCTCTTCTGCAGGGCGCTGCAGGCCGCCTCCCGGGCCTGCGCCTCCTGCTTCAGCTGCCCCATCACCTTGGTCAACCTGGGGCCAAGGCAGGGGTCAGCCCCTCCGGCCGCAGAGGGCCCGGCTGGGAGCTGCAGGGGAGGCTGCCGGGTTCTTCTCAGGCTGGACCATGCCCGGCCGTGGCAGGAGGAACCTGCCCGCCCCCTCCCGTGTCCACGCCTGCTGGGGGTAGGTGGCAGGTGGGAAGTGACCGGGAGGGGGCAGGGACTCCAGGCTCAGCTCTCCTTTCTGCAGTGGGTCCACGGTGAGCCCGAGACCCTCCTGGCCTCCCGGCAGCTGGCCTCCTAGGGCAGGTGGGGGCTGCAGGGACCCAGGGGCCCACCTGACGTCCACCTCCTGGCCAGTGCTCCTGCGCTCGGAGTCCTGCAGCGCCTGCTTCCTCCGGATCTGGGTCAGGGCCTCGCGGACCTCCACCAGCCTGGGACAGAGTCCCCCTCAGGCGCCGGCCCGGCCCCTTCTGACCCCCTGCCCCGAGGCGGACATGAGCTGCTTGCACGAGCAGAACACCGAATGGGGAGGGGGCAGGAAAACGTGGGCGCCAGCCGCTGTGCCCGCGGCAGGTACCTTCTGTCCAGGGCCTGGATCTGGTTCTGGCTCGGGCTGCTGGCCAGCTGCAAGCAGGAGGGCGAGTGGTACCTGTGTGGCCCTCAGGGCTGGCCTGGCCTGGCTGTGGGGGTGCGGGGCAGGGCAAGCCGGGCTCAGGGGACGGCTCACCTCGCAAGCGTCCCTCTCGGGGGCACGGGCGGCCTGCTGCAGCCGCCGCAGCTCCGCGTCCTGCGCCTGCACCTGCGCCCGCACCTGCAGCAGCTCCTGCAGCAGGCTGAGCATGGCCCGCTCGCAGCGGTCCTCGTGGCCACGGAGACAGGCCACCTCGGCCTGCAGGTCAGCCACCCTGGCCGGGCGAGAGGCAGGGCCGAGTGGTGTGGTGCCAGTGAGGCCCCTGCCCGGCCACCCGCCCTGCGCCCATGGTGCTCACCACTGCTCCAGCTGCTTCCAGCGCCCAGGGGTGTCCTGCTCGGGGATGGAGGCGGAGGAGGCCAGGCGGCTGGACTCATAGCGCTCCGAGAGCCCCTCTGGACTAGGGGACACCGGGCTGGCAAGGCCCTCGGCCAGGAGCAGCCCCAGGTCCTCCAGGGTGGCAGTGCTGGGCCGGGAGGCGGGGGGCACGCCCCAGGACAAGCTGCTGGCGTCTGCCAGCTCTGCGGCCAGCGGGCGAGCACGGGACCCCCGACGGCCGCCCGCGGGTGGAGCTGGCGACAACAGCAGCCGGGCTCAGAGCCTGCACCGGCAGCCCGACGCTGCCCGTGCCCCGCGGCCCGCCTGTGACCCAGCCCTGGGGGACGGGCGCAGGCTGGAGGGCCGGGCGGGGGGCACTGGGGTTGGACAACGCGCCGGCCATGTGCACCCAGCACGCCCTCCCCTTAGCCCGGTCCCACACAGTCTGGGACCCACCTGACACAGCCTCCCCAGTGGCCCCTGCAGTGGCTTTGCCCCCACCAGAAGGCCCTGGGGCTGCCCAGAGCCAGGTGCCCAGGCCAGGCCGGTTGGGGAGTGGCTGGGGGAAGGGAGGGCAGTCAGGGCCCAGAGGGCTCCAGGGCCTTGGGGTGTGGGGGTCCCTAGGGGTCCCTGGGGCGTGGGGGCCCGGGAAGTGGGGGGGCAGGGACCTCGTGGGAATGGGCGGTAACATCATGCCTTCTATTCTTGCCTCCTTCCCAGAGAATACCGAGGCAGGCAGGCGAGCTGGGCAGTGGAGGCTCTTCTGGAACTTTCCTTTCCTTGCCAGAACCTTGTGACTTCACGGCCCAACTGCCAACGGAACTTAAGCCCTCCTGTTCCTGCAAGCCCTCCCCAACTGCCCATTTCTGGAAGGGTCCGAGGGGGCACCATGCCCCTGGGGGGGCGGGCAGAGGTGCAACAGGCCAAGTGCTTCGCCAGCCCCCAGCTGCGGACGCTCTGCCGGAGAGGCTGGGAGAGCCTGGTGGCCCAGGGCCAGGACAGACTGACAGCCAATAAGTGGGAACCCTGAGGGGTGGCACCGTCCTCGACTCTGAGAAAGTGACCCGTGGATGCGTTCAGTGGCCCCGCTTAGCCAACCCGGTACATCCAAAACGCCACCCTTTTAACGCGAACCAACACAAGTGGTTGATCCTTCTCAGTCGTTTTCTGAACCAGGTCTGGACTCCCAGTGCGTCCTGGTTCAGGCCAGCACACGTCCAGCCTCCCTGGGGAGCTCCTCGGCCCGGGCACCCATGCCCCTCCCCAGGCCAGCTCAGGAGACCCTCTGCCCTGCCCAGGTCCAGACCACCACCCACTGCCACTCAGGCCCCCCAGCCGAGGGGAGCGCCGTCCAAAGCCGCCTGGGAGCAGGGCCTGCCCCACGGCTGCACGTGGTCACTTGCGAGGCGCTGAGGGGAGACGCGCAGCTCCTGCGCTGAGGGGTGCCAGCCCGAGGCTACAGACCCTGACTCCCCTGGGGAGAGCTTGAGGCGAGAAGCGGCGGCCAAGATGGCCGGCAGGGCCACGCAGATGACCCCCCGGGCACAGGGCATGGCCACCATGCCGTGCCCGCTGCGAGTGTCCAAGGACGGCAGGCTTCTCCCAGGGCTGGCGGTCAGGCCAAGGTGCCAACCCGCAGGTCATGTGCCCAGTTGTCTGGCCAAGGAAGCGCAGGGCTAGCTGTGACACAGGGACATGGGTGGACTTGTCACCAGTGAGCTCACCGCACAGGCTGAATACAGCTCCACTGACCAGGGAGATAGCCGTCAGCAGCGAGCCTCGCTTTAACCAATCAGCTGGGTGCCTCGAAAGGGGAAGTGACTCCAGCCCTCAGAGGGAATTCCCCAGCTCGTCTCTGGACAGCCAAGGTCTCCCGGAAATTCATCAATGACACTCATTGCATTTAAAAAAAATTAAACGTTTCTTTATTTCTCTCCCCACCTCACTGTCTGCTCTGTCCATTCGCTGTGTTCTTGTGTCTGCTGGTCTTCTCTTTAGCCAGCACCAGAACTGATCCTGAGGCCGACCCGAGTGGGAGGTGCCACCTCAGCTCCCTGGTCTGATGCATCTTATTGTCTCTCCTCCGTGTGTCTTTGCTACGTCATCTTGCTACGCCAGCTCTCCACTCGGGCCAGCCCACTGTGCGTGCCAGCACTCCACATGGGCCAGCTTGCCTTCACCAGGAGGCCCCAGGAATCGAACCCCGGACCTCCCATATGGTAGACGAGAGCCCAGTGCTTGAGCCGCAGCTGCTTCCCTTGCTTGGACTTCCGTCAGGGCCCGCTGGCCGCCTCCTGTGGAACCTGCACGGCCACGAGGGAATGTGCTTGTACTGATGATCTCCTCTGCTGGTTGTTTCTCTGGAGAACCCTAACACAGGGCCTTCAGGGCCACCTCCTAGGGCACCCCCTGCCTGCACCTGAGGCCCCGGAGGCTCACAGGGTGCCAGCCCAGGACCCCACCTCACCACCCCGCACAGGGCCCCATCTCAGAGCCCACCACAGGCCCAAGGCCACCTGGACGGGCAGGCACCACGCCAGCACAGGCTCAGGGCAAGGCCTTTATTTGTTACTGCCGAGCCCACTGGCCCTCACGGAGGGCCAGAGGGTGCAGAGTCACCACCAGGGAGGGCCATGGAGGAGGAGACAGCCACACTCCCTCGACAGGAGGTAAAAACCACGGGGCAGCCCTTGTACGAACCGACTCGAGGCACCTGTGTCGCGTGGCGCGGAGCTGCGCCTGTGGGCACGGCGCAGTCTAAAGAGGGTCGCTGTGGGAAAGGGCTTGGGAACCAGTCCAGGTCCCGGCGTCTCCCCCATGGGGGGGCAGGGGGCCCAGAGGTGGCGCGGGTGGGGGCCAGCCTGGGTGGGGCTCTCGGCCTCCGGTGCAGCGCTCTCTGGCTCCTGCACCTCGGGGGCCACCTGGAGCACCCCCGCCCCAGAACGTGGCCCGCTGGGGGCCCCATGGCGGCGGCCACAGGCAAGAAGCCACTGTGGCTGGGACCGATGGACTCTGTGCTGAGACGCTCCGCCTGCCGGCCCCGGGGCTGACCCCTGCCGTCTGCTCACCCAGTCTGCTCACCCAGCTCGGCCGCGCCCAGGACCTCCGCCCCACGGAGCTCGGGTGCTGCTGGGGTGTATCTTGGAACTTGTGCTGGTGGGCCGGGGAAGGGAAAGCTCAGTGTGCCATGCCCAGAGACGTGGCCTCTGCCTCCCAACAGCGTGGGTGTGAGCGGGACCAGCAGGGCCTCACGGGACCTCTTGCTGGGCTGGCTCTGCAGAAGCAGCCACGACGTGCAACTGAGCCGCCCGGGGCCGCAGGTCCGAGCAGCAGCCTGGGGCCAGGGCGCAGCGGGCCAGGTGCAGTCCATCAGGTCCAGCGCTCGGAAGGCGCTGGGAGCCCAGCAGGGCAGCCGGCTTCTCCTTGAACTGCCCCGGCAGCTGCTCCCCCGGCCACCCTCACACCCTCACCCTGAAAGTCCAGCTGGGACCGCGCCCAGGCCAGGTCCCTTCTTGGCTACGAGAACGGGCCAGAGTGTCAGCCTGGTGGATACAAAACGGGCTGGGGGAGCGGGCATAGCCCAGGGGTTGAGTGCCTGCTTCCCACGTACGATGTCCCAGGTTCGATCCCTGGTGCCTCCTAAAAGAGGGCCGGGGGGGCCCGGGCAGGGTGCCTGGGGAGAGCACCCAAAAGTGCTCGAGACTCAGCCCCTGGCTGGCTCTCGGGTGACCACAGGCAGGGAGAAAGTCAGCTGCCGCCGGCCTGGACCTCTTCAAGTACAGCAAGGAGGAGAGTCCCAGGGTCCGAGACGGGAGCGCCAAGGGTGGAGACAAATGAGCGGAAGTGTCACTCAATGCCCTCGCCCGCCACGGCGTGAGGGCCGGGCCTGGCCGCAGTTCGCAGGAGGACGAGGAGAGGCGGCAGGGCCTCAGGTCTGGGCCAGCGAGAGCTCTTCCAGACCGCCCTTGCCCAGCCGGTACCGTGCAAGGTCCTTCCTGGTCACCAGCCCGACCACCTGTGGGGGCAGAGCCCATCACCACCACTGCACAGCCGCCCCGGGAAGACCCTCGCCCCGCATGCATGGGGGCTCAGGTGCCCCGTGCACAGGCGGTGCTCAAGGCTGCAGGTGCAGGAACAGGCCGTGCAGGACGCGCCCCTTACCTGGCCGAGGCCCCTTCCACTCACCTGGCTGCAGCCCCCACTCACCTGGCCGCGGTCCCCCGCCCGCTCACCTGGCCCGCCCACTCACCTGGTTGCGGTTGTCCACCACCACCAGGTGCCGCAGGCCCAGGGCCCGGAACAGCTTGAACACCCTCGGCAGGGACGCCTCCTGCGGGCGGGCCCAGGACAGGCTCAGCGCCCCGCCCCCGCTGGCCCGGCCCCGCCGCCCCAACCGAGGCCCACCTGGGGGACCGTGTAGGGCGAGGGGTTCATGAACTCGGACAGGTCCACGCTGCACTCGCGCTCGTCCTGGGACACGTGGATGGACTGGATCGGGGGGAAGCGCGGGTAGGCGTCGCGGAAGTCCTTGAGCTTCAGCCGCCGCTGCGCCAGGCCCAGGCGCGAGCGCTCCACGAACACCTGCGGGCAGAGGCGTGTCCAGCGCCGGCCCCCCGCTCCCACCCCAGCGCAGCCCCCCCGCAGGCCCCGGCCAGCGCAGGTTACCTTGTGCTTCAGGAGCACGATGAGCTGGGAGCGCAGGATCAGGCCCTGGAGCTGCGGGGGCTGCAAGAGAGCCGACGCGGTGGCACCGCGGGCGCCAACCAGCCTGGGCCCCCGGCCAGGTACCCGACCCCCGGGCTCCCGGCGCCCGACCCCTTTGTGCTTGCTCGCCCCGGCCCCAGCAAGGAGCAGCCACAGCGACAGGGCTCGGGGAGGCTGGAGCGCTGGCGGGGAAGAGGGGCCGCTGCCTGGCCCGGTCCACCCCCGACCAGCCAGGGCCGGGGCCAGCAGCATGTCCAGGGTCGCGAGGACCCCTGGCCCCCCGGCAGCTTGGGTGTCCAGGCGGCGGGCCGCTTCCTCTGACGCTGTGGCGCCACCACGTCCCAATCCACTAAGCCCCGCCCCCCCAGCTCCCTCGACAGGGCGCCCGCGTCCTTCCCATGCGCCTGGGGGCAACCGGCCACCCCCAGACCCTGTACCTGGGCGTCGTCTGAAGCCTCCACGACCGGGAAGCCATTGTGATTGGACGCTGTGTCACTAAGGACGTCCACGATGACGCCCACCTTCTCGCGCCTCCTCAGGCAGGTAACGGGAGTGCTCATCACCTCCCTGGAAGGAGCGTGGGCGTCGGGAGGGGGCCGCACGGTCGAAGGTCTCCCCCCAGCCAAGGCTCAGAGGGCAGGGAGCTGGGGCGCAGACGGGCCCGGCGTGGGCCCCAGGCGGCGCGGTACCTGGCGGTGAGCGAGTGCGAGGTGACGGGGGCCTCCCAGTGCAGGAAGGGCACGCTCTGCAGCTGGATGTGCATGTCGTACAGGCCCTGGGGAGAGCGCGGGGTCACGCGCGGGAAGGGCGTGGCCCGCCCCGCCCCAGAGCCGCAGCCCCGCCCTGCCCACGCACCTCGATGAAGACGTCACCGACGATCTTGGCCGTCATCAGGACCAGCATGATGGGGAAGCCGTAGGTCACGCTGCTGGTGGCCTCCATCATGATGACCGTCAGGCTCAGCGTCATGCGCACGATGCCGCCTGCAGGGGCGTCTGTGCTGGGGCCAGGCCTACACCCCCTCCCGCCCCGCCCCCCGGCAGCCGCGACTTACCGAGCTGGGCGGCGGCTCCCATCAGCGCGTACTTGCCGGGGTCAGCCCAGACCTGCAGGCGACACCGGGCAGGTTGAGCGCGGGGCGCAGCGCCGCAGTGCCCAGGGACAGGGGCCTCCAGGGGGGATGAGGACGCTCTGGAGGATGAGGATGCTCTGGGGGACGAGGAGGCTCTGGGGGGATGAGGACGCTCTGGGGGGATGAGGACGCTCTGGGGGATGAGGACGCTCTGGCCCCGAGCCCCGCCGAGCCGCACGCTTTAGAAGGGCGGGTCTCACGGCACGGGTCTCACGTCCCGGTCAGGAAAGGCCAGGAGAACGTTGGCGGGCAGCCCCAGCGCCGCACGGCCCGGGCCTGGATGGGTGGACGGCGGGAGGGCCCGTGTCCACAGGCCACGAGGGAAATGTGGGAGGGAGGGAAGCGTCCGGCGCACAGGGCTGGGCCCCGGGCCCCCACGCGCGCCCGCACCCGCCCTGCCAGGGCTCACGGCCTCCTCTCCCTCCCTGCGGTTGAACTCAGGGGACCCTCCCTGTGGGGCCCACGGGCAGCGGCCCCCGCCCACGCGCTCACCGCGGCCCCCGTGAGGTAGGACAAGGAGATGCCGAAGAGCCGGCCCCAGGCCGCCCCGATGAGCAGGGAGGGGATGAAGACGCCGGCCGACACGGTCAGCCCGTAGGTCCAGCAGGCCAGGAGGAAGTACGCCAGCGTGAAGAACCCCAGCGTCGCGGGGTTGTAGGAGCCTGCGGAGAGCGGCGCTGAGCCCCCACGGGCCCCCATGCCCAGGGGCCCACCCCCTCCATGGAGGACACGCCAGGAAGAGGAGACCACGGCCAGGGCGGCGGCTGACAGAGCTGCTCAGCGAGGCGCCCGCTGTCCCCACGCCAGGCTCGGGCCAGGCCACCCTCACCCCGGAGGACCATGGCCGCGCAGCCCCTCGGCTCCTTGAACCCGACTTTCGACGAGGAGACCTGTGGACAGCGTGCCGTCCCCTACGCCTGACAAGCCACGCCGACGTGTCAGGCCCGTGGCCTGAGGAGCCCATGTGCCCGGGAAGGGCACGCACCAGGCGTAGGGAAGGAGCCCGAGTCCGGGAGGGTGCGCGGGGTACCGGCCCCACGGGAAGGGGTCGGCTGGGCCTGGGGAAGCTCGGCGCACTGGCCCCTGGACCCGCAAGGTCACGGCCTCCCCGACGGCCTCCTTCCACCAGGGAAGGCCAGATGGGAACGTCAGCGCAAACCTGGGCCTGCAGACGCCCGCGCGCAGCCCTGTGGGGCCGTGGAGCGCACCGGCCCAAGCCCCAGACCCCGAAGCTGCTCCCCGACTTGAGAGCCTTTCTCGAGGTCTTGGGGGCGCCTCTGGCCCACACCGAGATGGGAGCCAGGAGTGTACGCAACGGCAGCGTCAGCCTGTGCCGGGAGGTGGAGACGGGGACGGGCCAAGGCTTGGCCGAGGCTATGCAGCAAGGTGGCGAGCACGCTAGGGGGGAGGCGGGTGGGATGCAGCCTGGCTGGAGCCGCCACGGCCTGCACGGGCGACTCCGACAGCACCCGCCTGGCGGGCCAAATCCCACGTGACCCCGCCCGGGTGTGGCTCCTGGACAGCCATGCACCCCGAAGTGGAGAGAGGGGACGCCCGGGGCCCTCTCAGGCCTCGCCGCCCGGCTGCAGCGCCCACGGGCCGGGCGGGGGTGGCGGTCCTTTTGGGCTTTGGGAAAAGGAGTCCAAACAAGTGAACACACTCCTGGGGGGTAAACACCCCGGAAGGCAGCAGCCGGCCTGCCTGGGGCGTGGGGCCCATGGGGGCCCAGCGGGTGGCGTGGGTCCTGCCCCTGGACGTGCCGCCCCCGCAAGCCGCCCGGCTGCGCAAGCACACCCCCTGCGGAGGGCAGGAGCCGCGCCCGGGACGCTGGGCAGGCGCCGGCAGGCCCTTCCTGCCCCCGGGGGAGCCGGGGGGAGAGCCGGCGCGGGGGGCACGCACCGGGGGGGTCGTGGAAGAGGCTGACCACGCTCTTCTCCGGCGTGTTGAAGAAGGCAGCGGCCATGGAGTTGTACTCGCCGTCCGCACAGAAGAGCTGCGGGGAGACGCGGGGCCGTGGTGGGGGCGGGCTGCGGGCTCGGGGGCCAGGGGCGGAGCCCAGCCTCTGCCCCCCTGCCAAGGGCGGCGCCCCCCAGAGCTTGGTGGGGCAGCTGCACCTGGCGCATCAGGCCTGCCCCGACCGCCGGCGGGTTCAGAGCAAGCCAGAGTCAGGGCGTGGGAGACCCTGGACCCCCACCCGGGAGCGTTCGCGGGTCACACCCGGGGGGACACGTGAGCATGGCCGCGGCCAAAGGGCGACGACCCCACTGCCTCCAGGGAGACGTCCGGACCTGCCCGCCCACCTGTGCTGTTGGTTTTTGGGGGGCGAAGGGGGTGGGAAACAGCTTTATTGGAACGTAACTTGCTCACTGTGAAGTTCCCTTTTACAACGCGGGTGTACCTCGAGGTGCTACACTGAGTGAAACAGGCCCGACGCACTAGGACAGATTCAGCACCACCTCCGACCGCGCTCTAAGCACGAGCGTGACTGTGCGGAGGCCAGCCCCGGAGCGCAGGGCACCGCACAAGGGCTGAAGGGAGCTGACGCCGCACACGCCGCACGGCAGGGAAGGGGGCGGTGGGGGACGTTACGGTGAGTCCACCCGATGCCGCTGACTGGTGAGGCTGGCAAAGGGCTGACCAGGACGGAAACGTCGGCTGAGCGAGAGCTGGAGAACAGGGGGCTCGGGGGCTGAGGGCTGCACTCAGCAGAGCAAACCCAACGGGTAAGGACACGGTGACACCCAGAAAACACAGCTAACGTAACCTGAGGGAACAGTCAACGATAACGCTAGAGGATCCTACGGCAGAGACAAAGATACTGCAGCCATCCTCAGGGACAACAACGCAGGGGGGAAGGGGTGTGGGCGTTCCCCTTTCCGAGTAGCGTAGGCATTCTAAAACCGATGGAGACGGTGACAGCACACACTGTGACAACACTGAGAGCCACCGCCTGTGCGCTCGGGACGGACTGGACAAGGCAGGGACTGAACAGCACGGGGAGTCCAGGGGTGGAGGGGGGCCCGTGGCTAACAGGGCAAACGGGAGAGGGTTCTCGTGAGCTACAATAAACATACGATACAAAACGGTGGTTCACAGAAACAATGCACCAACGTCAACTACAGGCTACGAGCAGCAGTGAGACTGATGAGGCCCTTTCAACACGCGTAACGAACGGTCCACGACAGCGCAGGGAGCGCGGCGAGGGACGGGACCAGACCCCGTGAGGCGTGCACATGTGATCTGTAAGCTCTCGACTTTTCAATTAAAAACGAAGGCCAGTGAAAGTGGCTTCAGCTCAGAGGCTCCCAGCACATTCCCCAGGTCGTGGAACCAGCCCCACTGCCTACCGACACAGCACTTTCTTCACCCCCAAGGTGACCCCAGGCTCGTGCTCAGATCCCTATTTCCTCCCCGCAGCCCCCGGTGGGGGTGAGCCCACTCTGACTCCGGCTTTGCTCTGCACATGTCAGGCAAGCGGACCTGCGTGTCCTGTGCCGTGGTGTCCACTGAACAGGTTTTCACCGCCCGCCTGACTGGCACGCCTCGGCACGCCCCGGTGCGCCCGGCACACCACTACAGGGAAGCGCCACGCTCTGGCTGCCCGTCCCCTGGCGAAGCCGGGCTGCTTCCCCTCGGGGCTCTGCAGTGGACGCTGCCAGGAGCGTCCCCGGTAGGCTGCTGATGGACACCCCCCAGGACCCTGTGTCAGTCTGCTGTCACAGGCGGGTGGGTCGCCACTCTGGGGTGTGCTGGGGAGGCTTCAGTTCCATCACGTGGACGCTCCTCCAGATGCCCTGCAGCCAGGGGCCATCCCCCCGAGCCAGCCCTGCTGAGCTCCAGGGCAGCAGGCCGAGCGCGTGCTCCGGGGGCCGGCCGGCTCCTACCTGGAGGGGGTAGGACATGGAGCTCCCCTGCAGCGGCTGGCAGTCGCGGGAGGAGTAGATCATCACGAAGGCCACGGTGGCAGTGACGGCAGCCACCAGCATGGCCTCGATCACCTGCAGGCAGGGCCGGTGGATGTACCTGCAGGGCGTCGGGCGCGTTCCGCGGGTCAGCTGCGCGGGCAGGCGGGTGGTGCGCACCCATGAGCAGCCCCCGCCCCCGGCCCCCGCCGCTGGGCCCTGTGGGCTGCCCGCTTCCGTGCCACACCGGCCCCGGGGAACTGCCCCCAGTACCCTGCTGCCTCCCGAGGCTCAGAACCTCAGGTAGAGCCTCCCAGAGGCACAGGCCACGCACCGCCGGGAGAGAGACGCAAAGGCCGCGAGACGGGGCCCTGGTCCAGGTGGGGCTGGGCCGCATGCCTCCCCGCCCCCACTGGGGGCAGGCGCCTCCGTCACCGTGACGGGGGCACACACGGGCCGGTGTGGCCTTGGCGTGGCCCTTGGGGGGGGGCCCAGCCGTCGAGACCCGCCGGAGGAGCCGCACCTGATGCGGAACATCGTCAGCCAGTAGTTGAGGGCGTTGAAGACTGCGCCGAGCAGGCCGCCTGAGCGAGGAAGGCCCGGTGAGGACACGGCGGGGGCGGGCCTGCCCTGCCTGCATGGCACCGCGTGGCCTGGGGCCCAACTGCGCCTGCAGAGGACGGAGCCGGGGGCTGCCCGGACCCCTGGCTGCCTCCCCAGAGGACGGACTTGCCTGCTCCCAAAGGCATCTCCTTCCGGGAAGGAGCTCCTGCCGGAGCGGCCCGGGTGGACCATCGCCCCCAAGAGGGCAGGAGCCCCCCGCCCCAGGCCACGGAGCGCGACCTGCTTTGGATTTGGGTGTTCCAGGTGGAACGGGGGGGCCCTGGGAGCAGGGCAGCCTCAGGAGGACAGGTCTCTAGAGGAGGGGGTGGCAGGACAGACGAGGGCAGGGTGCCATGCCACCACTGAGGGGGAGCTCGCCAGGGCCCGGAGGGGCCCAGGGAACCCCTGCAGCTCCAGGGGTGCACCCTACCCCGCCAAGGTGTGGCCTGTAGGCCTTGGTAGCTCTCAGCTCCCTGGGAGACAGGCACGGGGTCACCCCAAAACCCCACCCCCAAGGCCCTGCCAGAGGCGGAGGGAGAAGCAGAGTGCGGTGCCCAGGGTTCTCCCGTGTGTTTGGGGTACGCTCCACTGAGCTGGCTGCCCAGAGAGCACGGGGTCCTGGAGCCCCAGCACCGAGTGGCCTGGCCCCCACCCGCTCCCACGGGCTGCTCTGTTCCTGCCGCGCGGCCATGTGAGGGGGGTCCTCACCGAGCACGCCCATAGCGATGAAGATGGGGATCTCGTGGATCGTGTACACCATCTTCTGCGGACAGGAGCAAGGGCCGCGTGAGCAGTGGGCGGGCGGCGCCTCCCACCGGGTGCCAGCGCTTCCTGGGGATGACGCCCCGGTGCTTTCCTGGCGCCGCAGGCTCCCCCAGGAGGGCGAGGCCGCTCGTGGTCAGCAGGAGGCCTCCCACGCCTGTCGGTCTGGGGGTCTGGGAAGCCCGGGAGCCCTTCCTTCCCATGCCTGCTGTCTCTGTGCAGGCCTCTGTCCCGGCAGCCTTGATGGTGGGTGGTCGGGCACCCGAGGAACGCGTCTCGGGGTTCCTGCCCTCACCGAGAGCACGAGAGCCGCCGGGGGGTGTAATCACGCCCTCCGCCCCTGGGAATCTGCATTTTTGTGGTCCAGGAGGATTGATAGCCGGGGCTACCGAGAGGCACTGGGCAGACCAGAGGCCTGGCCCCCCCCTTCTCTCTGAGCCACCGTGGCCCGCGTGCGGCCTCCTGGGGGACGCCCACAGGTGGCTGGGCACACGCCGCCCTAGGCAGGAACTCACGGGCAGGGCTCGGGTCCACGGCTAAGGGCTAGGACGCCCCTAACGCCTGGGTTCTCCTGCCTGGACCTTAACAGCACTGCCCCCCGAGGGCCCGGGAGAGCGAGGAGGGACGAGAGAGCAGTACCTCCGTGTCAAACCTCCCGAAGTTGATGAGGCCGGGGCTGGACAGGTCCCAGACGTTGCCGTGGTAGATGCTCAGAACGAAGTTCAGGGTGAAGGTGGAGATCATGGACGCGAAGAACTGTGGGCGAAGCAGAGGGGAGCAGGCACTGTCGGAGCCTCCACCCGAGTCCTCACAGGTGGGGCGGGGGCAGGGGGCCGGCAGGGCTGACCGCCAGGCTTAGGGCCCGTCCTGCCCCACACTCGGGGAGCTTCTTGGGGGGCAGTCGAGGCCCCTCCAAGGGAAGAAGGGGGTGGGCGCGGAGCCTGGTGGGCACAGGTGGAGGTGGGGAGGGTGGGCAGCTGGGTGGGGCCCAAGCCCCTCCGACAGGCCCAGGGAGGCACCAGGGGGAGACTGAGGCCTGGGTTTCACGGCTCGAAAGGCAGGGTGGAGCTGGGGCCCTCCAGGAGCCCGGGGGCTTCACCCCAACAGCAGGCCAGGCGGGCTGGGGGGAGGGGCCGGCAACGACAGGGTGGAGGGCGGGGTGAGGGCACGGGCCGAGCGGGAGGGGCAAGAGGCTGAGGCCTGGGCCCCGGGCAGCACTCACGATCCTCCAGGTCAGGAACTGGTTCCAGAAGGACGCGCCCTCCTCCAGGCTGAAGAGCACCCCACCTGCAGGGGAGCCCCGCTGAGCCCCGAGAGGAAAGCGAGGCGCCCGCAGGGAGAGCAAGGACCCTCACGGCGAGAGGACCCCAATAGGGAGAGTGAGGCCCCTGTGGGGAGAGCGAGGACCCCTGCGGGGAGAGCGAGGACCCCAACGGGGAGAGCAAGGCCCCAAGAGGGAGAGCAAGGACCCCTGCGGGGAGAGCGAGGACCCCAACGGGGAGAGCGAGGACCCCCAACAGGGTGAGGCCCCAAGAGGGAGAGCGAGGACCCCCGCGAGGAGAGCGAGGCCCCAACAGGGAGAGTGAGGACCCCAATGGGGAGAGCGAGGCCCTGATGGCGATGCTGGGCTGGGGTGGAGCAGGGGCACAAGACCCCCCCAGGGCTTGCCAAGCGCTGGGTCCCACAGGGCGCGGCTGAGGGTAGGGCCGGCCCCCCACTTACCCACAGGGGCACCGAACGCCGCAGAGACACCGGCTGCAGCCCCTGCGGAGACAAAGTCCCGCTTCTCCGTGTCTCGGCGGAAGTACTCGAAGATCTAGAACGGGGACCCGGGGGGCCTCAGCCGGGCTGCCCGAAGGCCCTGCCCACGCACAGTGGGCGCCTGTTTGAGGTGCCAAGGTGGGGTCCGGGGCCTGAAGGCAGGGGCAGGGCCCGCGGCACCAGCTCAGGACTGGGGACACGCCCTCCAGCACCCAGCGGAAGGCGGGCGCAGCCACGCTCTGCTGCGCGACAGCGTTACCACAGCGCGAGCTGACACCGAAAGGACTCCGGGAAGGGGGTGACAGGAGTGTCGGCTGGCCCCGCCCTGTAGGGTCCCGCGCTGGGAACCACCGGCTGGCCCCGAGTTCACAGGATCAGCGTCCCGCCCACCGGGACGCTGGCGGCGACCGGCAGGCACAGGCAGCCCGCTGCAGGGCTCCTCGGGAGACAGGCGCCTCGGTCAGGCTGCGGCTCTCGAAGCCCCTAAACGTCCCCTGGGGCACTGGCCGAGCGCTGCGGACCCTGGAGCACTGCCCAGGGCCTGGCGCACGCTCAGCGGGCCGAGGGCTCCGTGGCCAGGGCTGCTCACACCCACTCTCCTGGCAGCTCCAAGCCCCAGGGCCGAGGGGCACCTCGGAGACAGTTTCACGAGGGGGCAAGGCCCCCTGCGGGGTGGAGCAGGGCTGCCGGAGGGGCGGGGGGCCCATGGCCCCTGCGGCCCCCTAGGTCCCAGTGCGGACACACCAGCCTTGCGGGCAACACCCACAAACACCCACACCACGCCCCTGCAGCACACCTCCAAGCTTCCGGCACCGCGAGAGCCCCCAAAACCCCTGCGAGGGGAGGGCCACGGCGGGGCAGCCTGGGGGGAGTGGAGCTGCTGCGAGGTGCCACGAAGGCCATCGGGGGGCCAGCAGCAGGGCCACCGTGCCCAGGGCTGGCCGGAGGACAGCGGGTGCAGCTGAGAAGGGGGCAGGTGCTGCGAGCAGGACACGCTGTGCTGAGAGGTTGCGGGGGTTGGAGGGTTGGGTCTGTGGGGCTGGGGGCGTCTGCGGGGCGGGGAGTGTCTGCGGGGTGGGGGGCATCTGCAGGGCGGGGGGCGCCTGCGGGGCGGGGGGCGTCTGCGGGGCGGGGGATGTCTGCGGGGTGGAGGGCGTCTGCGGGGCGGGGGGCATCTGCGGGGCGGGGGATGTCTGCGGGGTGGAGGGCGTCTGCGGGGCGGGGGGCGTCTGCGGGGCGGGGGGTGTCTGTGGGGCGGTGGGCGCCTGCAGGGCGGGCGGATTCGGGCTTGCTGAGCACCGGCCCCGCGCCTCCTGCCCCCGCAGGAGAGGGTCTCACCTTGAAGTCGCGCTTCAGCGACGTCGACCTCCCCTGGGAGATGCCCGCGGCGATGACGGAGCCCGAGTGGATCATGGGCCCTTCCTGCAGGGCGGGGCGAGGTGAGGCCCTGGCACCCGGAACGCACCCAGCGGGCGCAGCCCCCTCTTACCTTCCCCACGGCGAGGCCCCCGACCACCGACAGGATGACCCCCGACACCTTCACCACCAGGGTCTGCAACACACGGCCGGGGGCGCGGGCGGCTCAGTGGCCTCGCCCGGGCCCCGCCTCCCCTCCACCGCGCCCCCCATGCCGCGCGCCCCTCGGAGCCCCACCTGCCATGGCCCTGCCCCCGCAGGCAGGCTCGTTTCACCCGGACCCCGAGGACCAATCCTCCCCTCACGAGAGAAGAGTTCAGGGAGGACCCTCTCGGGTCCACTTGGACACCCAAAGGCACCGAGCAGACGCTTTCCAGAAGGCTCTGCCCGCAACTGCAGGGGCCCCCAGCCCCCCGGAATACCCCACCCCCGAGAGCTCCTAGGGAGCCCTGGAAAGGAGAGCAGCTGGGGCCCGCCGTGGCATGGCCCGCTTGGTGCTGGGCGCCGGCAGGCCTGGCCCGCTCGCGGCCGCCCTCCCCAGCCAAGGGCCCCAGGAGGCCGCGCAGGCGCCTCACCTTCAGCCGGACCACGTGGGGGATCTTCACCCCGTTGAGGAAGCACTTGATCTGGGGGATCCCGCTGCCAGCGGCGACCGGCTGGAAGGGAAGGCGGGCCCTGGCTGAGTGGGGGTGGCCAGGGAGATGCGGCCCCACCATGCACGGGGCAGGGGCTTGAAGAGGCACTTCCAAGGGAAGCAGACCCTTGTGGGGCACGGGGTGGAAGTGGGGTACAGAGAAGAGGCCTGAGTAGCCAAAACACGGGCCCCGGGCTCCCTGGCACCCCCGCTACATGGGACGGCGGCCCCCGGGCCTGGGGTGGGGAGATGGGCACGGCACCAGCAGGTGGCCCGGGGCGTCGAGGCGCTGCTTTTCCTGACCACCTTGCACGAGCCCCCCGGCCCACCGCCGCCTACCCACGCCAGTCTCGCTTCCCATGGCAGAACCGGACCTGTCCACTACTCGACCGGACAGCGGGTGGGGCAAGCAGGGGCTGGAGGGGCCTCTGGGGTTCACCGAGCCCCCCGCGGCCCCCGCCCTGCGCGCCCCGGTGGAGTGTCCTGCCCGGGACCCCCACGGCGGCACCTCGATGAAGGCCACGATCGCGGAGCCGGCCAGCACGAAGGCGGAGTTGAGCGAGGCCCACAGCAGGAGGGAGAAGGACAGGCCCCCCTTCTCGGTGAACTTGTCGATGTCTGCGGCTCGTCAAGGACGCTCGGCTGACTCGCCGCCCGGCCCCAGCCCCTCGCCCGGAGTGCGGCTCGCAGACGACGCAGCCCCAGACCGCGCCCCAGGAGACGGCTGCCACGGCCTCGCGGCCCCAAGCCCAGCGTGCCCGGAGCTCGTGGCCTCGCCGTCGGGCCGCGCGGAAGGATACTGCCCTTGACCACGCTGTACTTGAGCCCGGCCAGGCGCTCCACCACGATGTCGATGAAGCAGGCCACCAGGCCCGTGAGGATGCCGATCATGGCGCAGATGACCCAGCGCTTGACCTCCACTGTGCGGAAGGCCTGCGAGGGAGGCAGGGGCCGCCAGGTCACGGGGCCGCACGCCACAGGCCCCGCGGAGCCAGGGGCTCCCGACGCCAGCGCAGAGCACTGTCCTCAGGCCCCGCGGCCCAGCAACCCTGAGGCTCCGTGGGGCACCCGGGGCAGCAAATGCACAACTGGTTGCTGGTTCTGCCCCACACCCGATGTCTGCAACGTGGCTGTTAGGACAAGCACAACACGCGGAGTCCCTCCCGTGGCTGGTGCTGGGGATGGAGCTGAAGGGGGGGAGCCAGGACCAAGTGAACACGCCAGCGGGTGCGCCCAGCGGTGGAGGAGGGGGAGACGGGCTTGCTCTAGGTAGAGAGCAGGCACAGGCCGTGCCGTGGCACAGGAGCAGCCGAGGGCAGGCACAGGCCATCCCGTGGCACCAGGGCAGCTAAGGGTGGACACAGGCCATCCCGTGGCACCAGGGCAGCCGAGGGCGGGCGTGGGTGGGCAGGACGACTGCACGTGGCTCGCAGGCCTCGGGACCTCTGGGAGGGCACAGCCCGCGCGCCCCACTCACCGCGTGGTTGATCCTCCGCTCCTCCTCCAGGAATAGCTGGTTCTCGCTGTTGTCGTAGTCCAGACTCTGCAGGCCACGGGGAGAGGACACTGGCCACTGACTCCCGCTCCAGGTTCAAGGCCAGGAGGAGGGTGCACTGGCAGTGCCCGGGGAGGGGAAGGAGGGGCTCTCAGGCGGGGCGCGCAGGGCCATGAGGGCACTGACCTCGTACTTGAGGGAGAGAAGCTTCTCGTTGTGCGGGATCTCCTTGGGGAAAGGGTGAGGGGGCTCCATCTCCTGGGGACAGGGGGAGAAAGCCGCACGTGTGACCACTTGGCTGCTGAAACCAGAAGGAATGCTCCCGACGCAGCCACGAGGCTGTTATCCTGATGCCAAAGCCAAAGGCAGCACAAGGTAAGAAAAACAGAGGCCAGTATCACTGTGAACGTGGATGAGAAATTCTCAAAACACAAACGCTAGCACGTCACAGCCAGCAGGGCAAGGCCAGCTCAGCACCTGAACGTGGACCGAGGCCACGCACCCCAAGAGCATAAAGGACGGGCAGCACGCGATCCTCTCACGGCACAACCCCACACCTCGCGGTGGTGAAAAACGCGGTGCGTGCGGGGCAGAGGTGAAGGACAGCTACGGGACCCCGCAGCTCGCTTCGGCCTGACGGTGCCGGCTGGCAGTGTCCCGCTCAGTCAGGGACAAGGAGAGGACCCCGCCCCCCGCCGCTGCGACGGAGACAGGGCACTTCTGCAAGAAGGAGGACGATGCAGTCAAACGCAAAGGGTGAGGCAAAACCAGCTCTATTTGCAGGATGACACAACCCTGTACGCAGAAAATCCTAAAAACCCACGGGGGAAAAAAGCTCTCAGAACCAATAAAGGCGTTCAACGAGGTTGCAGGAGACAAGATCAAAATACAAAAACGGTTCCTATTTTGTGTGATCTATATACCTTTAAAAAACATAATTAAAAAAATATGTAAATCAGAAAAACTAAAAAAAAAATTTAAATCTGGATATTAAAAATTACAAAAAATATTTTAAAAATTGTTTCTATGTGCTTGCAGTGAACATCTGAAAATGAAAATAATTCCATTTACAAAAACATTAAAAAGAAGACACATAAAATAAAAATAATTCCCAGAAATAATTTTGAAAGCAACACCAAGACCTGTACATTGGAACTGCAAACGTCATAGAAAGAAATGACAGGAGACCTGAATAAACGGAAAGACACCCTGTGATGACGGGTCAGGAGGCGAAGACCGCTAGACTCAACACAAGCCCAAGCCAAAGTCTACCTGGCATTTCCGAAGAAATGGCCAAGCTGACCCTTCAAACGGGAATGCAAGGGACCCAGAAAAACCAGAACAGCCTTGAGGACAAAAGAGTTGGAGGACTCACACCTCCTGATTTCAGAACTCAGTACAAGTGAGTTATCAAGACTGCTGCTGGCCCAGGGACAGATATATGGACAAACAGAGCAGAACTGAGACCCCAAAATTTACCACCAGCTTACTCCAATTAATTTTTGACACAGAAGCCAAAACAATTCAATGGGGAAAGAATAGTTTTTTCAACAAATGGTGCTGGGAAAACTGGATATCCACATGCAAAAGAATTCAGCTCACACCAGACACAAAAATTAATTCAAAATGGACCAAAGACTTATGTAAAAAGTCAAAATTATATTATAAAAGTCTTGGGAAAAAAAGTAGGGTAAATCTTCACAATCTTGGATTTGGCAATGGTTTCTAAGACAGGACACCAAAAGCAGGAGCAACAAAATAAAGAAGGAGATAAACTGGACTTCATCACAAGACACTATCAAGGGAAGCGGACTTGGCGCAGTGGTTAGGGCGTCTGTCTACCACATGGAAGGTCCGTGGTTCAAACCCCGGGCCTCCTTGACCCGTGTAGAGCTGGCCCATGCGCAGTGCTGATGCGCGCAAGGAGTGCTGTGCCACGCAGGGGTGTCCCCGCATAGGGGAGCCCCACGTGCAAGGCGTGCGCCCCGCCAGCCCAATGCGAAAGAAAGTGCAGCCTGCCTAAGAATGGCACCACCCACACGGAGAGTTGACACAACAAGATGACACAACAAAAAGAAACACAGATTCCTGTGCCGCTGATAACAACAGAAGTGGACAAAGAAGAACAGGCAGCAAACACACAGAGAACAGACAACCGGGCAGGGGGTGGGGGGAGGGAATGTGAGAGAAATAAATAAATAAATCTTAAAAAAAAAAAACAAAACGGGAAGCGGACTTGGCCTAGGGGTTAGGGCATCCGTCTACCACATGGGAGGTCCGTAGTTCAAACCCCGGGCCTCTTTGACCTGTGTGGAGCTGGCCCATGTGCAGCGCTGATGCGCACAAGGAGTGCCTGCCACACAGGGTGTCCCCCGCATAGGGGAGCCCCATGCGCAAGGAGTGCGCCCCGTAAGGAGAGCCGCCCAGCGCGAAAGAAAGTGCAGCCTGCCCAGGAATGGCGCCGCCCACAGAGACATGACACAACAAAAAGAAACACAGATTCCCAGTGCTGCTGATAAGGATAGAAGCAGTCACAGAAGAACACACCGTGAATGGACACAGAGCAGACAACTGGGGGAGGGAAGGGGGGAGAAATAAATCTTTAAAAAAAAAAAGACACAAATCAAAAAAGCGAGAAAAGAGCAGCAGAAGCCGCTCAAACGGCTGAGCGCCTGCTTCCCACATGGGAGGGCCTGGGTTCAGTTCCTGGTGCCTCCGAAAAAGACAAGCAAAATGAAACAACCAACTCAGGGGGGCCAATGTGGCTCAGTGGTTGAGCACCGGCTTCTCACACAAGGCCCTGGGTACAATGAATCCAAAAAAAGAAAAAGGAAGTGAAAACAGGCCCCATGGAATGGGATAAAACATCTGCAAGTCATTTATCCAGCTAGAGATTTTTATCTAGAACACGTCTTTGTTTGCCACAGGGTTGGCTATCAATGCAACGTGCTGGAAATGGGATGGCTTTTGTAAGGGGAATTTTACTTGGGGAAAAACCTACAGGTCAGAGACTGTGAAGTGTCCAAACAAGGCACCATCAGCGGTGCCCTCAGCAGAGTCAGCTACTGGGGATCCTGGCGTCCTGCCTCGTGGCACCAGGCACACGGCAGGGCTGTCCCCTCAGCCTGGAGCTGCTGCCGGGCCCTGCCCTCGGGGGCCTCTTTCCATGCCTCTGGGCTCTGCTGGCTCCAGATCCGGCACCTCTCTCGGCTCTCGGGGCTGCTGCTTCCTGCAGTCCTCGCCACTGCAGGGTCAATGTGTGGCTTCCCTTCTCTGTGTCTCCACTTATTTAAGACCCAGCCAGAGGGCTGAGACCCCACCTGAGTCAGGCCGCACTGGCGCTGCCCAATCAACAGGGCCCTGCAGGGGAGCGGATGTGGCACGGCAGCTGAGCACCTGCTTCCCACAGGGGAGGTCCTGGGTTCAGTCCCCAGTGCCTCCCAAAATCGAACAAAGCCCCACACCCACAGGAGTGGGTTAGTTCAAGAACATACAGGGAAGCAGACTTGGCCCAATGGATAGGGCATCTGCCTACCACATGGGAGGTCCGCGGTTCAAACCCCGGGCCTCCTTGACCCGTGTGGAGCTGGCCAGGCGCAGTGCTGATGCGCGCAAGGAGTGCCCTGCCACGCAGGGGTGTCCCCCGCGTAGGGGAGCCCCATAAGGAGAGCCGCCCAGCACGAAGAAAGTGCAGCCTGCCCAGGAATGGCACCGCACACACTTCCCGTGCCGCTGAGGACAACAGAAGCGGACAGAGAAACAAGACACAGCAAACAGACACAGAGAACAGACAACCGGGGGGGGGGGGGGGGGATTAAATAAATAAATCTTTAAAAAAAAAAAAAAGGTCGTGCTGACAGGCTCATTATTTCCAACTGTAAACCTATGAAACTAACAGCACAGTGCTCCCGGATGGGCAGTTCTAGGATTTTTCGCTGTAACTGGTTGTAGAGAGATCAGGATAAACAGGTTTTTAACACAGAAAATGCAATGCGAGGGACCTGAAGGGATGCGCGCCCAGGCGGGGTCCGCGGAGCAGGAGGAGAGCCGCCTGGGGCAGAGGGGAGGTGCGGGGAGCCTCAGCGCCCGCCTGGGGCTGCAGCACCAGCCCGGCTTTGACCCGCAGAGGAGACAGACACCTCGTTCGCCTTCCCCTGAGGCGCAGGCTGGAGCTCCCGCCCCAGGGCCGCAGCCCCTGCCCGGGAGGAGGAGGAGGAGCTGTAGAGGCACGCGGGCGGTCACAGCCCGGGGCAGGGCGGCAGAGGGCCGGCTCCGCAGGGCTGTGTAGCGCCGTTGCGTCCTCATTCTGTCCGCGGAGCTGACTCAGCTGGACAGGAGGTGGATTTCCTCGGCTCCTTTGAGACGAGGTGAAACACTGAAGGGACTGAGAGCTACGCCTGTGCAGCCTGAACCGTGTACCCCAGGACTGGCCTGCGGTGAGCAGCACCCTCTGGCGCGGTGACGGGGACGGGCTGCCCCTCGATCAGGACCGGCCTTGACCTTCCTACCAGGGGCCTCCGGAGAGGGCGGGAGAGAGGCCGCGGGAACAGCCAGAAGCCAAAGGGACCGGGAAGAGAAAGGAGACGCCGCCACAAGCACAGCCACAGGACAGAAAAGCCTGGAGCAAGGGTCTCCACAGCCTTTGGGGAGAAAGCCCCGCCTGGCTGAAGTCTAGATTTTGGACTTTTAGCCCGGAACCCGCAGGAACCCGCGAGCCAACAGAGGCCCGCTGCTGATGCCAACCCTCTGGGCAGGGCTCGTTTGAGCAGCCGGCCGCGAAGGCGCGGCTGAGAAGCTTCTCCACCCCCCCCCCCACCCCCCCCCCCCTGTGAGACTCCCTGCGGGGGGCAGAGCACGAGCCCTGCTGGGGCTGGTGGGCGGGGCCTTCCCGTGGCCGCGGCCCAGCTGGCAGGAGGCGCCGAGCCCACTGCCGTGCCCACCGCCCGCCGCGCCCGGTCTCACGCTGCTCGAGCCCCCGCCGCCCGCCTCGGCCTCTTCCCAGGGCCCCTGCACGTCCCGCTCACTCCTCCACAGCCTCTGCTCGCCACGGCCCCCTCCTCCACGCCCCCAACTTCATATGCTCCCGTGCCCCCACCTCCACGTGGCCCTCCCCACCTCCCAGCCCCCAGGCGTGCTGTGCTGTCGCCTGGCTGGGGCTCGGGGAGAGGGCGGCCCCCAGCCCCTGAAGGGAGGCCCCCCTCACTCACCGGGTCCAGAAGCTCGTCATCCAGCTCCACGTTGCTCATCTGCCCGATGCGCAAGAACCGAGACCGGGGCGGCTGAAAGCAGAGGAGGAAGCGTGTGTGTACACGGAGGCTGCCCACGGGGCCCGGCCGCGCCTGGCACTGCCCACAGCGCCCGTGCCGCCTCCCCGAGCGCCAGCTCCCCGGCCCCACCGCTGACTGCTGCACGCCTGCCAGCGCGAGGGCTCCCCATGGCCCGGAAGCTTCCATCCTTGGGTTCCCTGCCGCCCCCACCGTCCCCCGGACCCTGAACCCTCTCCTGGGGAACCTTCTTCCCTCTCTTTCACGCGTCAGCACCTGCCACCCCCAGCTCCCTGACACGTGCCTTCTGCCTCGCCGGCTGCAGCAGGGCCTGCCCGGCAGAACCGGCTCGGCAGGCTGCAGCCGCAGATGCCTGCTCAGATGCTGGTGGGACCCCCGAGCGCCCACCCCCTCCCTCAAGTGCTCTCCCCGAGTCCAGAACCTGCTGAGTATGGGCTGGGATGAGGCCACACTTGTGTTCATCCCCGATCCAAGAAAGCCCCTTCGTGGCTCTGCTCCACGCCGCCCGCTTCCTGGGCGAGTTAAAAGCACAGGGCGGGCCGAGCTCCCCCGCTGGGGCAGGGCAGGTCCCTCTCCAGGGCCGCCGCCTCCACGGGGAAAGCAGCCAAAGAAGGGCCGCTCGGGCCAGCCCCAGCCGCTGACAGCCCGAGGCATCAGCAGAGCAGGTGCGTGAGAAGAGCCTCCACTATGGAAATTAGCTGGCCGCGACCCCAACTGCCAAATGCGGACAAGGAGAAAGGCCGGTGGGCTCCTGGCCCCAGGAAATCTGGGCTCCTGGGTGAGCACTACCCAGGAGGGCCGGTGCCCACGCCTGAGCGGGACCCACGGGCAGGCAAAGGGAGGTGCATTCCGGCCCATCCCGCCTGGCGCCAGCAGAGGGCAGGAGGCCCGGGCCATGGCAGCAGCCGAGGCGTTTCTTGGGAAATTCCTGCACCCGCTGACGGCCACGCCCAGATGCCCCAGCTGGGAGGCCACATGCTGGCCCGGCAGCGAAGCGCACAGAGAGAGTCTGTTCCCACTTCACGCAGCACTGAGGACGGCATAAACGAGCCACAGCAATTTACAACCCCGTTCCCACCGCGCCACAAAACGCCATCCCTTGAGCCCGCAGCACCTTGCTGGTCACCAGTCTTTCCCAGTACCAGGCTGCAGCAAACGGTCCTGGTGGGTCGGAGGTCCCCACGCCTGCCAGCAGGCCTGAGCGCAGGCTGGGGCACAGGGCTCCGACAGCCTGGCCCCCCGAGAGCGTGGCTGGCAGCGCGGCAGAGGCTGCCAGAGGCACGGAGGGCACGGGCAGTGGGCGCGGCTCGCGGGCCCCACCCGCTGCCAGCCCGCAGGAGAGGACGGGCTGCAGGGCAGGCCGGCTGGCACCACCTCGTGTCCACCTCGGGGTCTTTGGGGGTATGTCGTGTGATGAAAGACCTTGCCTTGAGAGTCCGGCCGTCTGTGCTGACGTGCCAGTCCCTGTTTCTTGCTTGAACCTGGTCAAGTCCTGGGGGCGTGCCTTAAGCCGCAAACCACGGTGCTCAGAGGCCCACCCCGAAGACGAGGCACTGTCCTTTACCCCACGTCCTGCAGGGCACCCGGCACAGGGGCTTCCAGGTGAGGGGCCAGCCCGTGATGAAGCGTCACAGAGCCTGCCAACCCTCTGTGGGCCCCGCGCTTTGGCTCATGCCGTCACCACCAGGCCCGGGCGGCGGGCACCGACCTCCCTACGCTGCCTCTGCAACTTCGGTGGTTCCAGAATGACTGGAACACGTTTTTAGGCTGAGGAGACCACCCGGGGCTCCACTCTGCCTGCCCTGCCTTCCGACACACACCGGGCAGCCCGTACCATGAGGACACAGGCCCGCCAGGCAGAGCTAGGGCACAAAGATGACGAGCCACGCACTGGCCATGACAGAGGCTGCAGGACAATGCCAGGGCTGAGGTGGGACGTGCGAGGGAGACCCTCAGAAGAGGAAGGAGAGGCGCCAGACCACAGAGGCGCGGCCAGGCGCAGAGAGGGGCGGGCAGCAGGCCCGGAGCCCGGGTGGATGCAGGCCCCATGTCACCGACCAGGCCTGCACCCGCCCGGTGTCCACAGGCACTGGCCCGGGGTGCTTTCGGGAGGCATGAGGGGGCAACAGCTCCCCGAGCTCACGAGCAGGGTCTGCACCCTACACGACTAAGGCTGGGGGTCAGGGGGAGGCAGGAGGAGGGGAGCCGCGCAGGGGCGAGGCGGGGTCCCCGCCGGGAGCGCAGAGCTCAGGAGCCCCCAGCAGCCGCCCAGCAGGCCGCGCCAGTCCTTCCTTCACCAAGCGACAACCACCCGACAGCCGGGCGCGGGCTGGCTCCCTCCTGGATGAAGGCGCTGAAGCCCGGGTGCGAGTGCAGGGCTGGGGGCTCTCACAGCCACGGTGCCTCTCGAGGGGGCTGGAGGCCGCGGTGGGTGGTGCTGGAGCAGGAGGCCGCCTCAGGCTGGGCCTGGTGCCCAGAGGCAGGACCAGAACCGGCTCCAGCGCTCACCCGGGAGGCCTCCCCGCCATTGCCACGTTCCCCGTGCGCAAGCACTGCCTGCTGACCCCAACCCTGGAGCCCCTGTCGGCTTGCGGCGCCAGCACGTGCCTCCTTGTAAGTTCGCAGGCCGCTCCGCTTCCCGCTGCCCAGCACGTGAGCGTGACTCGCTGGCTGACCTCCCTCCTTCCTGCTCCAGCAGGGCCAAGGGGCCGGGGACACCGAGGAGCTACCCCCCAGGGTGGACAGGCCCCTGCCAGGCTGCCCTGCCCCAGCTGCACCTGCTGCCCACAGCCCACCCTCAGCGGCTACTTCACGGCAGGAGGAGGGCCGGGGGTCCAGCGGGCAGCAGCCACCACGCCACTGCCCAGCCACGGAAATCCTGCAACTGACCCCCAGGGCCGGAGGCAGCCAGGCCGAGTCCCCACACTCAGACCCCGGCGCATGCCCTCCGTGCCGCCACCGGTCATTCGAGCCCCGAGGGCGCTCACCACGTCCCCGTCCCCACAGCACTAGGCGGGGCCCAAAGCAGACCCTCCCCAAGAAAAGAGCCTCAAGGAATTAGCCAGGGGAGGGCCGTGCTGGCCCCACAGCAGACTCAGAGTGGCCCGTGGCCAGGAATCCTGTCCTGCTCACCCCAAGGTGAGTGCGGGGCTTGGACAAACGCCTGGACGCCACGTGCACGGCATCGCTGCCGAAAGGCGGGGAGGGCCCCAGCTTCCACTGGCAGACAATGGACAAACAACATGTGCTCTGACCAGACGAGTGGACGTTACTCAGCGTACAAGGAGGCTCTGGCCCGCGCCACGTCGCTGCTGGGCAAAAGACGCCACGGCGGAGGTCCAGCCGCCCAGGGTGTCACCTCCGCAAGCATCAAAGGTTAGCGACGTGGCAGAGGCACGCGGGGAGGCCACTGCTTGGTGGGCGGGCAGGGCTGGCAACTTGTGGAAAATTTTAAAAATACAACTAACTATAAAAAATAAAAGGAGAAGTCAAGTCAGCTGCTGGTGGAGTCACGCCCCGAACGTCCAACCCACAGCTGAGAGGCTCAGAGCTGCTGCTGGTGACACAGACCCTGTGCCGAACGCGCGCTGAGAACGTGTCCTGCACCTGCACGGCGCTCGGCGCTTCACGCATTCGCGTTTCTGCAGACCAGGACGCCGAGCCCGAGGTGCCGCGCACCCTGCCCGCACCCCGCCGGGCCAGAGCCGCGCTCCCACTGTAGCGCCTTGAAAGCAGCACAGCCACCGAGCCCGCCAGGCCTCCCCCCGCCAGCCCACGCGAGGCGAGCCGGGGGCCCCGAACCGCGAACCAGCTTCCCGCAGGGCTCTCTGTTCACGGCCTGCGCGCTGCGCTGCTCACGCTGGCTCCGGCCTCTGCTTTCCAGGCCTTGCTCCGAGCTGTTGCAGGGTCCACACACACATGTCCTTTGTCCTGCCCAGTCTTCCGCCTGCCTGAGGGCCTCCTGCTAGTCGAGACTGAGCTCCTATGTCACCCCGTGAAGCCCTCCGCCCGCCCCCCGGGGCAGCAGGCTCCCTCCTGTGGTCCCCAGGGCACCAGGCCCGTCTCTTCCCATCTGCCCGAAGCTGCACCCGGGGAGGAGGTGCTTTAGTCACCTGTGTCCCAGGCTAACTACATGTCTCAGGACACAGAGCAGGTGCCGGGTCCTTGTTTTTTTTTAGTTAAGGGCAGATATCCATTATTAAATGGAAACAAACAAAAACGCTTGTAAAGACTTTTAAGGGAATAGCAGAGACCAACAAGCTCTTTCAAAAAAGTGAACTCCTCTATTTGCAAATAGAAACTCTTTGTTGTTGTTATTTTTTTAATAAACACCTTTTTTTAACTTCTCTCTCCTCTTCCCCCCCCAGTTGTCTGCTCTCTGTGTCCATTCACTGTGTGTTCTTCTGTGACTGCTTCTATCCTTATCAGCGGCACCGGGAATCTGTGTTTCTTTTTGTTGTGTCAGCTCTCCGTTTGTGCGGCGCCATTCCTAGGCAGGCTGCACTTTCTTTCGTGCTGGGCGGCTCTCCTTACGGAGCGCACTCCTTGCACATGGGGTTCCCCTACGCGGGGGACACCCCTGCGTGGCACAGCACTCCTCGCGCTCATCAGCACTGCACATGGGCCAGCCCCACATGGGTCAAGGAAGCCCCGGGTTTGAACTGCGGACCTTCCATATGGTAGGCAGATGCCCTAACCACTAGGCCAAGTCCGCTTTCCACTTTTTTTTTTTAAACTACTTTTAGTTAGGCCTTCCTTAACTTGTGGTCAAAATATACTCACCATATGCTTATCTTTTAAAATTAATTAATTAATTTATCTCCCCTCCCCCCCTGCCCCGGTTGTCTGTTCTCTGTGTCTATTTGCTGCGTGTTCTTCTTTATCCACTTCTGTTGTTGTCAGCGGCATGGGAATCTGTGTTTCTTTTTATTGGGTCATCTTGTTGTGTCAGCTCTCGGTGTGTGCGGCGACATTCCTGGGCAGGCTGCACTTTCTTTCACGCTGAGCGGCTCTCCTTACAGGGCGCACTCCTTGCACGTGGGGCTCCCCTACGCGGGGGACACCCCTGTGTGGCACGGCACTCCTTGCGCACATCAGCACTGCGCATGGGCCAGCTGCACAAGGGTCAAGGAGGCCCAGGGCTTGAACCGCGGACCTCCCATGTGGTAGGCGGACGCCCTCAGCACTGGGCCAAGTCCGCTTCCCTAAGTGCTCTTTGGAAAACCCCAAATGCATACAGTCCCAAGATAAACCCAAAAGTAAGCTCAGTCTAGGTTTCAGCCTCTTTACCTCTCAACCCTTAAAGCCAACTTCATCTTTCTATCCTGGGAACTTCAAGCCAATTTAAAACAGCAAGGAAAAAAAAACAAAAACAAGAAGCACCAAGAAGAAAATAACAAATCACATGTATTTCCACCACCCAAAATAAGTCCCTCGGATCACTTCTGCAGAGTACAGCAAGCATCTCGGCCCAAGATGTTACCCAAATGAGGCTGAACAACCTTCTCACACAAAGAGCTGTCTTTCTCCCTCATTGTCTGATTTATTTCCAAGGGACTGGGAAAATAATCATTCTTTTAAATACAAGTTCTAGAGATGCAGCCCAAGAATAATTGCAAAGCAGAGTAAGGCCAAGCAGTCAACAAAAGCAATTCGCTAACTCAAATTTAGGTTGTAAGGAGCACCACCAAGATGCCCAAGAGGAAGGTCAGCTCAGCCAAAGCGGCCGGGAAGGAGAAGCTCAAGAGGAGGTGGGGTGGGCGAGGCTATCCGCTAAACCCGCTCCTGTGAAAGTGGAAGTGAAGTCAAAGAAGGCAGCAGGGGGAAACGGACTTGGCCCAGTGGTTAGGGCGTCCGTCTACCACATGGGAGGTCTGCGGTTCAAACCCCGGGCCTCCTTGATCCGTGTGGAGCTGGCCCACACGCAGTGCTGCTGCGCGCAAGGAGTGCCGTGCCACACAGGGGTGTCCCCCGCATAGGGGAGCCCCATGAGCAAGGAGTGCGCCCCATAAGGAGAGCCGCCCAGCGTGAAAGAAAGTGCAGCCTGCCCAGGAATGGCGCCGCCCACACTTCCCGTGCCACTGATGACAACAGAAGTGGACAAAGAAACAGGAAGCAGCAAATAGACACAGAGAACAGACAACCGGGGGGGGGGGGATTAAATAAATAAATAAATCTTTAAAAAAAAAAGAAGGTAGCAGGAAAGGATAAACCTTCAGAGAGAAAAGTGCAACCAAAAGGAAAAAAGGGGAGCAGAGGGAAAATGAGCTGAAGTGGCTAATCAAGAAACTTAAAAGATGATTTACCTGCAGAAAACTGAGAAACTAAAAATGAGGAGAGTCCAGCTTCTGATGAAGGGAGAAAGACACCAAGTCTGGTTAATACTGTATACCATGTCTTATCATGGGCCCTGTTTCTTCCTTCTTACACAATCCAGAAGAATATTTTTATCAGCTATTTTGTAAATGCAAGTTTTTTAGTAGATCTAGAAGAAACATATTTAAGAAGGCAATTCCACCTCATCCCAGTTTTTTAAGTGTGAATTTTTTTTTTTTTAAAGAGGGGAAATCATTTGCTGGTTGTTTATTTTTGGTACAACCAGAAAACAGTGGGATATTGAATTAAGGGAGGCTCTGACTGTCTTGGGTGTCAACGTTCCACTGCGGGCTGGAAGTTTTTAGACTCTATGGCACAACACATACTAAATAGTGATTTGGCATCACAGTTATGCATTTAGTATGTGTTGAACAGTTTAAATTACTCCTATTCCCATGTTTTTTTAGTAGACATACTTTTTCAAACCACTCCCTGATCTTGGCTCTCCCTGTCAGAACTCTGTACCATCCTTGGTCATGGTTGTCCAGTTTTTCTAACAACTTTGTTATCTGCTGTAAAAGACTGGATTGTGCGTATGTAGTGTGTATGGTATTAAATTGTGAATTAGTGGGACTTAAAGGTATAACGACTGATCAACATTTAAGATATTGGTACTTGATATCCTCTTAAGTAGAACTTGCCTCGAAATTTTAAGCTGGAAAGTAACTGGAATAATTTTAGAAAAACTACGTGGCTTTTTAGGTTTTAAGTACGTACACTAAGAAATGTGTATAAATTGTTCATAACATTTGTACCATCTTCAAAACTACAAATAAAAGCTCAAATACGAAAGAAAAAATATTAGATCAGACACACCCACCGGCAGCGGGAACTGTTACTGTGAATCTCCCAACCTTGAACGCATGTAAAGACACAACTACCGAGAAGTGTGGCTTGCCGCAGTTGGCTGTCCGTTGCAAAAACAATGAAGGATTAGGAGAACCAAAGCAAAATACTTGTCGTTTCTGAGGTGACCCTGAACATCTGTGCTGAGACCCACGGAGGAAGATGGCCGAGTTCCTCAGTCATGCTCACAGAAAGAGAAACCCTGCAGTCTAAATTGTCACAACCTCCTATACTTCAAAGAACAAACATGAGAGTTGCTCATACGTTTATTACAATTTTTTAAAAAAAATCACAGGAACAGAAAACCATCTGGGGGCCCTTAAAGCCATTTTGGAAACATTAAGACATCTATTTGCTTTACGGCCGCACCTGCCAAGGCAACAAGCTCGCCTGTGTCCATCCCCGCTCATAAAACCTGCTCAGAATTTAACTGTAGAAAGCCCTGGTGGTCAACTGCCCCTGAGCATCTTGCAAAGGCTCAGAATTCCAGAGCCTAGATTCCGTGCTCGCTCTGCCACTGACCACGTGAGATCTTGGGCAAGGTCCCCAACCCATCCCGGGCTCCCTTTCTTTCTCTTGAAAACGTGGGCAATACGTCTCCTTATTCCACAGCGTGACTGCGAGGCTCAACTGAGCTCAAACGAGCGCAGGGGCCCCGCACGCAGCGGGCCTCGAGACCGGGTGGCCACAGCGGCGGGACCCCGAGGCTCGTCACGACCCCAGGGCCCCGACTCGGGGCTGCGGGCGGATCGGCGGCTCCGCGCCGGACCGGGATCCGGGGGTCACTCGGAACCACGCGTCTGACCCGGGTGGTCCAGGTGGCCCGGCGAGCGCTCGAAGCCAGGCCGGGTCTTTCCGCCCCGCCGGTCCCCAACCCCGCGCGGACGCCGGAAGTCCCAGGCCGGCCGCGACGGCCGGCGCGAGGCCTCAGTTTCCCCCGAGGCGCCCGGGCCTCACCTGGCGGGCGGCCGCGGGCCCGGCCCCGTTCAGCAGCGGCGTCCCCTCGTCGGGCGGCGCCCCAGCCCGCGCCGTCCTCCGCAGCAGCGGCGCCGCCGCCTCGTCGTCGTCCAGGTCGCGGCCGGACCACGACACCTTCTTGGAGACGTTGGCCATGGCCGGCGGCCGACGGACGCGGCCCGGGAAGCCCACAGCCGGTGTTTGCTCCCGTGACCCGCGCGGGGCAGTCACGTGACGCGCGCGACGGCGGCCGCGGAGGGGCAGCGGGCGCGCGGCCTTCTGGGAGTTGTAGTCCCGCCCGCCCGGGGGACCGGGACCCTGGGCTCTTCCAGGCGCTGTGCTCCCCGCACCCTCACGCTCGGCGGCGCTAGGCGCTGTGGAGGACGCAGAGACGTCTTATCCGAATTACCCCGGCCCGGCAGGCAGACGCAGGCCGCTCTAACGCCTAGCCGTCCCTTTGGGACACCTTTTTTGCATACGTGACAATCCTTTGATCACGGGTAGGCTACGGCCTTTAGGGCTGGAACCGGTCCCCAGGATGCGGAGCCAGCGCGTGGGGCGCTGGGGCTGATCCGGGGGGCCGGGCGGGGACGGGAGGAGGTGAGCCTGGGCCTCTCAGGGAACTGCCCACCATCTCGGTGCCACCTGTCCAAAGGACACAGGAGCCGCCTTAAATGGGCCCCACTGGCCAAATGCGTCCAAACCTGTAAGGACAGGGATGGGTTGTAACATAATGGAAAAGAAAAAGACCTCCACGTCCAAAGTGATAGGAAAAAGGGAGGAGAGGGAAAGAGCGGGGAGAGGAGGGAAAGCACCTGTTTGCAATAGGTTACCCCTAAATGGCGGAAGGAACGATGGAATTAGAGAAATCCCCAGTATACAACCGCTGTGGCTGTCACCGATTCAGGCAAGATTCATTAACGGGGGCTCAAGCCATTGGGTTAAAGTTTGTTGGGAAGCAGAATATGTGCACAGCCTCAAAACATGGTCCTACGGTTTATTATTCGTAACAAAGCAAGAAAGGAAGCTCTGCTGTGGAGAAATCCGGCGGGCACCAGCTGAAGCAAGCACTCGAGCTGCGCAGAGCCACGAGCCTCCCAGGTCTCCCGATGTGACGCTTGAGAAGGACACATCACTTAGGCAGTGCTCCTGCAAGAAAACGCTCAACCGGGTGTCCGGAGCATGGCCAGGTGCTACGTAAAGCCATAGCTTCCTGCCAAACCAATAGGAATACACCAGACCAAAGAGAGCCCCGGACAAGTCAGCCTGGCGAGCCAGGAGCATTTATTTAGGGGGTGCTGGAGAAAATACGGCTCTTACTGGGACACAGACACTGATTGACTATCAGCAAAGAATTTATTTATTGAGAAGCTCTCCCAATGGAAGGGGTCTGAAGAACAGGCTGCATCCCCCCACCAGCCTGGTGGTGGTCCGAAGAGAGACTTCAGCCCACTCCTGGAAGGGCGGGGACTTGAATTTATACAGAACTTTCCTAGACGGGGAAATGATAGTTGGTGGGAGGGGCTCGAGGGTCCGAGTGAGGGGCAGGGGCCAATGGGAAGCCCTAGAGCTGAAAATTTTCCCTGATAGTGACTAGAGGAGAGTGGGTTAGGGAGTTTACGGCTTCTTGGAATGCTGCAGGAGCAGGTGTTTCTTTTGATCTGTAAGGTTTTAAAGAGTTTGTAAATAGTAAATGTTTCTGTCTGGTCTCCCTCTAATAGACAGGTAGAAGTAGTAAAGATCTCCATCTCCCTCTGATATGCAAATGGTGAAGATCTCTATCTCCCTTTACTCAGGTCTCTTTAACCTGTGGGAAAGTGCCATGCCCTCAGACGTGGGGGGGGGGGCAGGGGAAGAAATACCTATTTCCCAATGCACATCAGGGGAAACAGAGGTACAGTTTGTTCACTATTGCAAACCTCTAACCGGGCTTACGTAGGGTCCTTGTCCTCGGCAGCGGGAGGACAGGGAGCATTTTCCGAGCCTGATCATCCATGCTTGCCACAAAACAAGAGGGGTCTCTTGTGGTGTACGCCCACACGCAGCCAGGAAGGCCCTGTGCGGCCTTCTAAAGAACGCAGCGCAGTGCTCAAGAAAGGAAGGTGCACGCTTGAAGATGATTATCGAGGCAAGAGGGCGGTGCGTGTGTGACTTTTTCAGGAAGCAGGTCCCAGAAGGGTTCACTGAGGATGGGATTCCAGGAAACGGATATCCTTCAAGGCTCCTGGAGGAACAGCTTAAGTATTCCCATATAAAATTGACCAGTCAAGGCTTCCAGAGAGTTCTTAACTAATCAGGAGCAGTGCTGCAATTTGGGGAGGGGGAAACAGCAGGAAGGGTTGGGAGAGAAAATGCAAAGACATGCATGCATTTGGAGGGGGGTCACATCGGAAAAACCCAAAGTGAGGGGGTCCTGCGAAAGAACTAGCCAGTTCTCTTCCACGCTGGCCCAGATTCGAGGAGGCTGAAGAGATGTGAGAACTAGGCGCACAGCTCTGCGCTTACAATTGGCGAAAATTACACATGGGCCGTGTGTGAGGCAACAGCACGGGAGCAGGGGGCATTTCCTGAATGTGGTCATTGTGGTGGGGTGATTTCAGAAAATGTCCTTGTTCCTAAGAGGTTTGTGTTGAAATGTGTAGGGGGATGGGCTGCAAGGGCTGCAAGTTACTCTCAGATGATTCGAAACCTAATCGTTGTGGGGACTTGGGAACCATCCTGAATGACATTACAATGACAGATACAGGCCATTATAGATCAGATCATAACCTACAGAGTCGAGTGGGAGAGAGTGTGAACCAGTGTAAACTACAATCCGTGCTTAGCGGCAACTCTCCAAAATGTGTATCAACTGCAATGAACGTACCACACTCATGAAAGACGTTGCTAATGTGGGAACGTGGGAGGTGTGGGGAGCAGGGCATATGGGAATCCCCTATATATTCTCTGTAACATTTATGTAATTGTAGTATCTTTTAAAAAAATAAAAAAAAAACGAGGAAAAAAGTACCACCACGACTGTAAAAACAAAAAATGCAAAAAACATACCTAATTGCAAGCACAATATGGAGAGGTGGCATGAATGCAGGGATGTTAAAACAACGTGAGTTGGGAAACGGACTTGGCCCAGTGGTTAGGGCGTCCGTCTACCACATGGGAGGTCCGCGGTTCAAACCCCGGGCCTCCTTGACCCGTGTGGAGCTGGCCCACGTGCAGTGCTGATGCGCGCGAGGAGTGCCCTGCCACGAAGGGGTGTCCCCCGCGTAGGGGAGCCCCACGTGTAAGGAATGCGCCCCGTAAGGAAAGCCGCCCAGCGCGAAGGAGGGAGCAGCCTGCCGATGAATGGCGCCGCCCACACTTCCCGTGCTGCTGACGACAACAGAAGCGGACAAAGAAACAAGACTCAGCAAATAGACACAGAGAACAGACAACCGGGAGAGGAGGGGGAATTAAATAAATAAATAAATCTTTAAAAAAAAAACAAAAAAAAAACCACGTGAGTTGAGAGCCCGGGTAGCTCAGTGGTTGAGCCCCAACTTCCCACATATGAGGTCCTGGGTTCAATCCCCAACCCTGTTACCCAAAAAAAATTAAAATAAAAACCACAAATTGACTTCCAGGAAGATGGAAGATTTGAGCAGCACAGGACTTGCTTCTCTCCCAGAAAAATAACTAGAGGACAGGCAGAAACAGCCGGGGAAAAAAAAGTTTTAGGGTTTCACACACCAGTGGAAGCCTGGACCCTGCCCAGAAGAGAGAGAGACAAAGGAAAAGAATCTCCACAAGAAAACTCAGTGAGTTAAAGCTGCAGCTGCCGGGGCCCCTCCCCTCACCCTCGGAGCAGACAGCTTTGAATTCTCCAGCCTCTGGCCAGTGTCTACCCACAAAGGGGTACACAGGGGTCCAGCCCCCGGGGAGGGAGGGAGATGGATGCGACCTAAGTTGGGTCAGCCTTTTTTTTTTTCCAGGAGGTACCAGGGATTGAACCCAGGATCTCATACACAGGAAACAGGCACTCAACCACTGAGCTACAGCTGCTCCCCAATGAGAGCCGGCTTTTTGGTTTGTTTTGTTTTTAGGAGGTATCAGGGATTGACCCCGCGGCCTCGTACATGGGAAGTAGGTGCTCAACCATTTGATCTACATCCACTCTCCTGCATCCCCTCTAGACCCACGGATCTGATCTGCTGTGTCCCAGGAGCCCTTCCCAACTGGGTGGGCCTGCACCATTGTTTTCCCTGGGAGCCTGCAAGGGACTAAAGAGATCCAATGCCTCAGTTTCCCTCTCTACTGGTCAGGACTGATGGTTGAGCATGCAGAGGGGAGTGGAGCTATTTCCTAGCCGGGAGAAGGGAGGAGGCTGCCGGCAAAGTTGGAGAACAGCCTCTGAGGAAGTCTGAATCACCAGGCTCACAGCCTCCAGGCGGGATCCTCTATCACATTGATCCGGAATGTGATGGAGCGAACACACCCCAAGCAGGTACTGAACTGAGAGCGCTGGCAAAGCGCGCCATCTCCTGGCAGATCAAGAAAGTGCATGTGTGAGAATTTAAATAAGAAGCTTTTCCCCGCCTTTACAACCTCCCTCCCCAAGGCCCTAGGAAGCAAATCTGTAACCCATTGCTCGGTCCATGGCCTGGTTTTGCAAAACTAAAGATCTAGAAGAGATTGAGCCAAGACTCAAAAAAAGGCAGTATAACACAGCCTCCTGTCACTAGATCCCTATAAATCCAAAAAATTGAGCATCACGGTAAACTCACCATTACAATCAGATGCCTAGACATCAGCAAAAAATTACAAGCCATGCTAAGAAAATGGAAGAATGGCCCAAGAAAAGGGATATATCAAAGCCCCAGATGAGACACAGGATTTGAGACAATTAATCAGTGAGATTCATGAAAATCTCCTAAATCGATCAATGAGTTGAAATACAATATGGCTAAAGAGGTAAAGGACATCAAAAGGACACTAGGCGAGGGAAGTGAATATGGCTCAACTGACAGAGCATCCACCTACCATATAGGAGGTCCAGGGTTCAAATCCAGGGCTTCCTGGCCCATGAGGTGAGCCAGCCCACGCTCAGTGCTGCCACGTGCAAGGAGTGCCATGCCACGCAGGGGTGTCCCCTGCATAGGGGAACCCCACGCGCAAGGAGTGAGCCCACAAGGAGAGCCACCCTGTGCAAAGAAAGCACAGCCTGCCCAGGAGTGGCACCGCACACATGGAGAGCTAATGCAGCAAGATGACACACAAAAAAGAGACAGATTCCCAGTGCTGCCTGACAAGAATGCAAGCAGATACAGAAGAACACACGGCGAATGGACACAGAGAGCAGATGGGAGGGGAGGGAAGGGGAGAAAAATAAATAAATAAATCTTTTTAAAAAAAGGACATGAGGTGAGCACAAAGAAGAGAATTTGAAAAACTAAATAGAAAAATAATAGACCTTATGGGAATGAAAGAAACAATAGGTGAGCTCAGAAATACATTAGAGGCATACAACAGCTGACTCAAAATGATAGAAAAGGTAGCAGATGTGGCTCAAGCAATTTGGTGCTCACCTCTCACATGGAAGGTCTCCGGTCAGTTCCCAGTACCTCCTAAAGAAGAAGAGCAGATGTCGCAACAAGCTGCATCCAGCAGACACTGCAACCAGCAGACACTGCACCTGCCACACACAATGAGCAAACCCTGCAACCAGCAGCAACCAGCAGACGATGTAACCAGCAGGGAGCAGATGCGCTCAAGGGGTTGGGCACTGGCTTCTCACATGGGAGGTCCCAGGTTCAATTCCTGATGCCTCCTAAAGAAAAGCAGACACAGCGATCAGACAGCAAGCAGACAGATGAGGGAGCTATCGAGGAGGGGGATAAAAATAATAGTAATAAAAAGAAATCAATTTTTTAAATTATAGAAGAAGAGTAAGTGATACAGAACACAGGAAATTGAAGGGAGAGAATAACAGAGAGAGAAATGCATGGAAAAAACTGAGCAGGGTCTCTGGGAGTTGAATAAGATGAAGCACAACAAACGTGTCTTGGGAGAAGAGAAGGGAAAAGGGGCTGTGGTAGTTTGATATTATTTATGATTTCCAAAAAGAGAGAGTATGTCTATAAACTGGTTTGATCCTTTGGGCGTGCTAACCCTTTGATTGTTTTAGATTCAGCTGAGACGTCTGATTCAATTATGTTAAGATTGGGGCTTTGATTCAACCACGTCATTAGAATGCGACTTAGCATCGAGTCCCCGCCCCCTCCGTGCACTGGTAAAACAGACTCTCACATGGAAGTGGACACACAGAGAAGATGCAGAGGATCCTGCAGCCCCAGAAGGAGAGATGAGCCTGTTAGTTCACAGCTGACCTTACGAAGAGACCAGAGCCGCTGAGCCGGAAAGAAACGAGCCCCGCGAAGAGAGACGAGCGCTACGCCAGCCTGCAGCTGAGATGGGAAGAAGCTGGGACCACGGGGCCTTAAAGAAGGAGGAAGGCTGAACCCTCGCAGACATCGTCCGCCATCTTGCTTCAACATGTGGCAACAGACTTTGGTGAGAAGGGAACCTTGAGTCGGACTCCTTAGGGCCTTGTGACCATAAGCTTCTACCCCAAATAAGTACCCTTTATAAACGCCAACACATTTCTGGTACTTTGCATCAGCACCCCTTTGGCTGACTAATAGAGGGGCAGAAAGAGTATCTGAGGAAATAATGGCTGAAAATTTCCCAACTCACATGAAAGAAATGAATTTACCTGTCCAGAAGCACAGTATACCCAAACCAGAACATTCTGAATAGATCTGCTCCAAGACTTAGACTACTCAGAATGTCAAACGCCAAAGATGAACAGAAAATTCTAAGAGCAGCAAGGGAGAAGCAAACCATCACATACAAGGGTCGCCCAGTAAGATAGTGCAGATTTCTCACCAGGAGCCATGGAGGCAAAAGAGAGTGGTGTGAGATAATTAGGACACTGAAAGAGAAAAACTGCCAGTTGAGAATTCTCTGCAACCAGCAGAGAAATTGTCTGCAGCCAGACAGCAAAATTGTCCTTCAAATATGAAGGTGAGTTTAAACTATTCACAAATAAGAGAATTCATGGAAAAAGAACCCAGCTTTGCAGAAAATATTAAAGGGAGACTTTTAGCCCAAAAGAAAAAACAAAAGACAGAAGCTTGGAGGAGAGTGTAGAAAGGAAGACTATCAGAAAGAATAACCAAAAGAGTAAGAGACAGACAAAAATAAGATATGACATATGAAAGCCAAAGCAATAAATGGTGAAAGTAAATAATGCATTTACAGTAATATCATTGTGAATGGATTAAACTCCCCAATCAAAAGATACAAGCTGACGGAATGGATAAAACAACATGAATCTCCAGATGCTGCTTACGAGAAACTCACCTTAGACCCAGGGATACAAACCAGCTGAAAGTAAAAGGTTGGAAAAAGATGTTCCATGCAAACAGTAACCAAAAAAGAGCAAGGCTAACTAAGCTAATATCAGACAAAACAGACTTTAAATGCAAAACAAGTTTTAAGAGATGTAGAAAGGCATTATACATTAATAAAAGGGACAATCCACCAGAAAATATGACAGTCATAAATATCTATGCACCTAACCAGTGTGCCCCAAAATATGAGACAAACTGGCAAAATGGAAGGAAGAAAAGGACATTTCTGCAATAATAGTTGGAGATTTCAACACACAACTCATATAATTAGATAGAACTAGACAGAAAACCAACAGGGAAAAAGAGAACTTGAACAAAATGATAAATGAGCTGGACCTAACAGGCATATACAGAATGTCACATCCCATATCAGCAGGTTATATTATACGTTCTTCTCGAGTGCCCATGGATCTTTCTCCAGGATAGACCACGTGTTAGGGCACAGTGCAGCTCTTGATAAATATAAAAAGATTAAAATTATACAAAGCTCCTTCTCAGATCATAATGTGATGAAGCTGGAAATCAATAATAGGCAGGAAAGAGGGAAATTCGCAACGTATGGAGGCTAAAAAACACACTCCTAAACAATCAGCAGGTCAGAGAAGAAATTGTGAGAGAAATTAGTAAGTATATTGAGACGAATGAAAACAAGTACACAACATATTTAAACTAATGGGATACCGCAAAGGCAGTGCCTAGAGGGAAATTTATAGCCCTAAGTGCCTATATTTAAAAAGAAGAAAGCTAAAATCAAAGACCTAACTGCATATCTGGAGGAACTAGAAAAAGAACAGAAAAACAATACCAAAGCAAGCAGAAGGAAAGAAATAATAAAGATTTGAGCAGAAGTAAATGAAATCAAGAACAACAACAACAAAAATAGAAAAAATCAACAAAACCAAAAGCTGGTTCTCTGAGATAAATAAAATTTAACAGACCTCTAGCTGGACTAACAAAGGAAAAAAGAGAGAAGATGCAAATAAATAAAATCAGAAATGAGAAGGGGGGTGTTACAACTAACCCCACAGAAATAAAAAGGATCATAAGAGGGTATTATGAGAAACTGTATGCCAACAAACTAGACAACTGAGATGAAATGACAAATTCCTAGAAATGCAGAAATAACCTACACTGACACTACAAGAAATGCAAGAACTCAACAAATGAATCACAGTTGAAGAGACTGAGTCATTAAAAATCTCCCAGTAAGAGTATGGAAAAATATACCCAATGGAGACTATGGAATATAGTTAGTGGTTAACAGCCTCATGATACTGTCTCATAACCTGTAATAAATGTTCCACAGCATGGGGGTGTGTGGTTGAAGGGAATTCCACACATGTGCATTGTGGGAAAAAGAGGTTCACCTGTTCTATTGTAGATGTTGCCCTATTGTAGATGTTGCAGTTGTTCTCTGTTATTGTAGATGATGGTGCAGTTCTGATAGCAAACAGCTGCTGGGTAGTTTCCAATAAATACAATGTGGAAGCTAGGGTTAAGGCGCTCAGTTCCAGAAGCTGTGAGCCCCCTGGTTCCGTCCGTGGTTCCTCTCTTGTGTTTCTCTTTGTCTGTTATTTCTGTAAGTTCTCCTTTGCCTTCCCTTCGAGCAAAACTATTGCTGAGCTGGTTCTCAGCAGTGCATGATTGTTTTGTAAGTTTACAACTGTAATTAAGAAAAAGCCTCTATCATCAAAAGAAATATATATTTTCTATGAAAGTTTACTGAAGTAAAAAAAAACCAATTCTCCCAACAAAAAAAGTCCGGAAACTGAGAGCAGTGATGTGAACAGGCATCTGCACACTGATGTTCGTAGCAGCATTATTCACAATTGCCAAAAGCTGGAAACAGCCCACGTGTCGTCAACAGATGAACAGATAAACAAACTGTGGTGTATTCACATGATGGAATATTACGCAGCTGTAAGAAGAATGATGTTGTGAAGCATATGACAACGCAGGATGAACCTGGAGAACTTGATGTTGAGTGAAGCAAGCCACACACAAAAGGACAAATACCTTATGATTGTGTTACTATGAACCAAAATATTGTGCAACATACTGTATGATTAAAAAAAATTTATAGGTATCCAGTCCATTTAATTGAGAAATGTATGTTTTCATTCAACTGTGATTTCTTTTTAGTTTTTAATTGTTTATATTTTCAATTATTAATGTACAAAATAAAGTTGAAAAAAAAAATCTCCCAACAAAAAAAGTCCAGAAACTGAGAGCAGTGACGTGAGCAGACATCTGCACACCACTGTTCATAGCAGCATAATTCATGACTGCCAAAAGTTGGAAACAGCCCAGGTGTCCATCATCCAATGAATGGATAAACAAACCGTGGAATATTCACACGATGGAATATTTTTTTTAAAAGATTTATTTATTTATTTATTCCTCTCCCCTTCCCCTGACTCACCCCAGTTGTCTGTTCTCTGTGTCTATTTGCTGCGTCTTCTTTGTTTGCTTCTGTTGTCAGCGGCACCGGGAATCTGTGTTTCTTTTTGTTGCGTCATCTTGCTGCGTCAACTCTCTGTGTGTGCGGCGCCATTCCTGGGCAGGCTGCACTATCTTTTGCGCTGGGCAGCTCACCTTAAGGGGTGCACTCCTTGCGCATGGGGCTCCCCTACATAGGGGACACCCCTGCATGGCACAGCACTCCTTGCGCTCATCAGCACTGCGTGTGGGCCAGCTCCACACAGGTCAAGGAGGCCCGGGGTTTGAACCGTGGACCTCCTATGTGGTAGACAGACGCCCTAACCACTGGGCCAAGTCCGCTTCCTGACATCATGGAATATTATGCAGCTCTAAGAGGAAATGACATCGTGAAGCATATGACAACATAGATGAAACTAGAGGACATTATGTCAAGTGAAGCAAGCCAGACACAAAAGGACAAATATTGTATGATTGTGTTACTATGAACTAAAAATATTGTGAAATGTCCTGGAGATAATAACTAGAATATAGGTCATCAGAAAATAGAATGAGGTTGGAGAATAGAAAGCTGAGGGTTAATCTCTGCAGAAGTGGTAAAAAGGTTGTTTGTAAGTCTTTGGCAATGAACAGAAATGGTGGAAGCACGCGTGGGGCTTGTAGCCAGCAGGCTAATGGTTAGATTGTCATTTACTGAGCCTGAGCTCGAGCTGTGGATCCGAGCATAGACAGCTGTGTCCAGGCTCACTCTCTCCCCAAGGACGGGGCAGTCCTCAGAGTCTCTCCCCACCCTGAGAACAGCAAGCACCGCACTTCCCCACCCTGTATCTCCAACCCCGCCCAACTCCGCCAGTTCAGAAGGTCCTCCCCAGCTCAGGCGGGGGCTGGGGTCTCTCTTCCGTACCCCGCCACGCAGGTGACCTAATAAACTCCTGCCTGAGTCTCGGTCTGTCTCTGAGCCTCTTTGAACCGGGATCTAATACTTGGTGCTGAAACCCGGGAGGCTTTGTTGAGACAGAGCAAATCCGCAGTGACCCTCTGCAGCCGCCCTCCTGACCTTTGGTCTGTCTCCGAGCTGCTTTGAACTGGGACCTAACACTAATATATGGGCGTGACGGTGGTAGAAAGGGCAAGTCTACGGTCATGCATAGTACTAGAAGGAAAGCTAAAACTTGTAACACGGGGCTGTGTAAGATAGTAAAACCAAACGTGAAACACAAATATGGTTGATAGTAAGTATATAAGACTGTTTTTCTTTGAAACTGAACAAATGTATGTTAATATTATAGTAATACCAGGCAAAAATACAACCAAAGCAAATTATGGACAGTAGCGTATATAATATACTAATAATCTCCCATTAAGGATTAAAAAAAAAAGAAATATACCAAGTGAAAAAAGCTAGACAAAGGGCACCTACATATTGTTTGACTCCATCCATACGAAATATATATACCAGGAAGTGGACGTGGCTCAACTGATAGAGCATTCGTCTGCCATATGGAGGGTCCAGGGTTCAAACCCAGGGCCTCCTGACCCGTGTGGTGAGCTGGCCCACGCGCAGTGCTGCCGTGTGCAAGGAGTGCTGTGCCACGTAGGGGCCTCCCCGCATAGGGGTGCAAGGTGTGCGTCGCTCAAGGAGAGCCGCCCCACGTGTAAAAAGCGCAGCCCGCCCAGGAGTGGCGCCGCACACACGGAAAGCTGATGCAGCAAGATGACGCAACAAAAAGGAGACGCAGTTTCCCAGTACCACCTGATAATGCAAGCGGATGCACAGAGAATGGACACAGAGAGCAGACAATGGAGGGGGGAGGGGAGAGAAATAAATAAATCTTTAAAAAACAAAATAAAACAAAAAATATATATATATACCAGTAAATGAGAAAGTAGCAGCTGTGTATGGCAGGGGAAGCACAGAGAGACTGAGAGGTGATTGCTAAGGGGCAGAGCTTTTTCTGTTTGTCTTTTTTGTTTATTATTATTATTGGAATAATGAAAATCCTCTAGTAATGACTGAAGTGATGAATGCACAACTATGTGTTTCTACCAGACACCACTGATTGTGCACTCTGGATGGACTGCAGGCTTTATTCATATGTATCGATGACACTGGTATTAAAAAACCCGGGTGAATGGAGGCGAAGGGCACGTGGCGTCCACAAGGGGCCAGGCTTGCATCTCCTGGGAACGAAAAGACGTTAAGAATCCTTTAGAGCCTCTGAAAATATAATGCCTCCCCCCAAAAGGAATTTAAATAAAACCAAAACGAAACCTGCAGCTAAGAGGAGGGAGGCTCCGAGCGCTGAATTCCCCCACGGAGGGCTCTTCTCGCCCATGTCCCAGCAGTGCCCTGCAGAGCAGGTGCCAAGGGGCTCCGTGGCCCCCCGGGGACGGGCGTCGAGGCCCCGGGAGCAGGCGGGTGTGCTTTCAAAGGTCTCACTCTAGACAAGGGGGGCAGAGAGCCTCGGGGTCAGTGTGGGACGAGCGGGACCCCCACCCCAGGGCCCTCCATGGCAGCACCCGGCACACAGCGGGGGCCGCAGCTCAAGGAGTGAGCCAACGAGCGGCTGTGGGTCTGGTGGGCGAGTGGGGCGGCCAGGACGACCCGGTGGGCCAGGGGCTGAGCAGAGAGGGGCAGTGGGCTGCCGCAGCGCCCGCGCGAGCAGAGGGGACCCGGGGCGTGCTGGCAGGGGGTGATCAGTGCAGCCAAGGGGTGAGCGGCCGGCCAGGCGCCCAGGCCTTGTGCTCTGGCTGGATGGGGGTGGATTCCCAGGACAAATAGGGGGGGACCCAGAGTGGTTCCTCGTCAGCCCAGACCCTGAGCTGGGGTGACTGAGGGTCGTCCAGACACACCTGACGTGGGTACAGGCGGTGCCCGTGGGGCTGGGTGGACGTGGCCAGCTGCGTGACGCGCCGGCCCCGAACCCCAGGTGCCCTGGGAGCCCCGCGGGCCCAGCCTGGACAGGCCTCCCCTTTAGGGGAGCAGCGCCAGCTCCCCGCAGCGGGCCCGGCCCAGATGCCCCGCCAGCACCCCCAGCCCGCCGGGCAGTCTCGACGCGGACCCCGGGCACGGGCACCCCGGCTCCCCTGTTGGCCCGTCACCCCTGCCGAGCCGCTGCGGCATCAGAGTCGTGGCCGCGCCAGGTGCCCCCGGGGGCACGGGGGGCCTGGTTCCCGGCCGCGGGGCCTGCGGGCCGCGGAGGAAGGGACAGTGACAGCCCCGGGCTTTCTGTGCTTCAGCCGAGCGCACCCCTGCTTTGGACCCATGTCCCTCAAGAGCTCGCGTTCCCAAGGAAAGGCACCGCCGCTGCTCTCTCCACCGCAGGGGTGGAGTGAGAGGGCTCGGGAGGGGACAGGCCGGGCGGCGGCCAGGGGAAGTGGCACCCGTGACTCAGGTCGTGCCAGGCGGGCCGGGACTTTCCAGGCCCCACACACCCCCTGGAGCTTCTGACTCAGAAGCAAGTGCTGCGGCAGGGGCCTCGGGAAGGCTAGGGGCACCCAGCGTGGGGGGCGCGGGGGCGGGGGTCTCGGGGGCCGAGGCTCCCGCCTGCTGCAGGCCCTGCCGGTGGGCCGTCCACGGCCTGTTCCCCGAGGGGTGCCCCGCTGGCCTGGCAGAGGGCAGCCCCCACTTCTCCGCCCCAACTGCCTTCCGGGTTCTCGGGGTCTCCTCTGGGGATCCCCAGTACTGTGGAGGTCAGTAGACATCACGTGGAAGCGGGTGAAATAGGGCTGCTCTGTGCCAGTCTGGGGGACGAGAGCGGTGGCCGGGAGTCCAGGTCGCCCGCGTCCTGGAGGGAAGATGAAAGTGGAGACGCGGGGCCGTGCAGCCGAGCAGACCCTCCTGGGAAAAAGGAGCAGAGAAGGTTCTTCTCGGAAACAGGACAAACGTACGTTACTGTTAAAAGATTTAATATCAGGGTGGTATTTGGGCAAAAATACAACTAAAGCAAACTGCGGACAGTGGTGTGCAATAAATTAATAACCGCCCATCAATGAAAACAAGGAAGTGTGCTAAGTGAAAGAAACCAGACTGAAAGGGCCACCTATGGTTAGACTCCATCCATAAAGAGGCAAATACAAATAAATTACAGAGATGGAAATAGACGAATAGTCACGACGGCTGGGGGAGGAGCGAGATGGAGAGGTGATGACCAAGGGGTGTTTTTTTTCCCTTGTTTTTTTTTTTTAGGTGCCAGGCACCGGGGATTGAACCCAGGACCTAGCACGTGGGAAGCTGGCACTCACCCACTGAGCCACATCAGCTTCCCTGAGTTGTTTTGTTTTGTGTGTTTGCTTTTTCAGGAGGCACTAGGAACCGAACCCAGGACCTCCCGTGTGAGAGGCGGGTGCTTCACCACTTGAGCCACAGCCACTCCCTGTTTTTGTTTTTTTGTTGTTTTTTTCTTTTTTTTTGTGGAGTAATGAAAATGCCCTAATAGAGATTGAAATGATCAAAGCACAGCTCTGTGATTATACCAAACGCCATCGATTGCATACTTTAGATGGACTGTATAGTTTATGAACACATTTCAATGAAATCGATTAAAACTTGAAAAACTCACAACAAAACATGCCATGTGTTCCAATTGTCCATACTTGTTTATTTAACCTTCCACAGTTTAGAATTCTAAAAAGTAAAAAGCTGACAAAAAGACAAACAATAAGTACTGGCAAGGATGTGAAGAATTTGGCACCCCCAGACACTGCTGGAGGGGAATGTGAACCGGTACAGCTGCCGTGGAAAACAGCTGGGCAGTTTCCTTAGAAGTTTAGCCACACACTAGATGACCCAGCCGTTCTGCTCGGAGGGATCTACCCAGAAGAAACGAGAGCCTAGGTCCACACCGAGGCTTGACCGAGAAGGTTCATCGCCGCGTCATTCACAAGCACCCAGACGCAGGAACAGCCCAAATGCCCATCGACGGCCGGCCGGGCCAGCACTGGCTCTGCCCGCTGGCGGCCCGGCGTCCAGACGCCGAGGGTGACGCGCCAATGCTGCTCCCGGTGGCCTCGACAACGGGCCGAGGGAGAGGAGCCGTTTCGATGAATCGCCCAGGACAGGCAAATCCAGGGACAGAAGGCAGAGGCGCGGAGGCCGGGGCTGGGCTGGGGGCGAAACAGTGGACGGGCGCAGATCTTGTAGGACCACCGACGTTCTAAGACCGATTGTGGTACAGACGCGGTAAACTTGCTACAACCCCTGGAGGCGTACCCCTAACGTGGCTAGGTTTGCTGTGTGGAAGCCATGGCTCACGAGATATTGAGCGATAAGCCTCCTGGGCTCCCGCTGACCCGAGACGGGCTGTCCCTGCGTCCTGGGGCTCCGGCAGCCTCGCCACGGGGCAGTAGGACAGGACTACCTCGCTGACCACGAGGGAACCCCTGGGGCTCCCTGGGAGGGGGCCGTGGTGCCACAGGCCTTTCCCTGAGAGATGCTGGAATAACCGTCACCCAGAGGGACATGTGCCTGAGCCACGTCAGCGACAGGGCGAAGATCGTCCAAGTGTCCTCACGGTTTCCAGGGACACGGGAGTCCTCCAGGAAGCAGGCCTGGTCACCGCAAGTCCACCCCAGAGGAGCGAGGCTGCGGAAGGCCTGCATGGCTGCCTGGAGGGCCAGGCCCTCTGCAGAGGAAGAGCAGGTGGAGCCTGTGCTCGCGCGACCAGGGAGCACCCACAGCGGCGGGAAGGAAGCAGCCCTGCCGGATCCAGACTGCAGCCGGGAACCCTCCCCCTCCCCTCAGCCCACGGTATGGTGCCATATCCCACAGTAGTAAACAGGTGTGCTCGGCCCAGAGAGGAAGCAGTGCTGGCCCCTCGCTCCCCAGCCTGGGGGGGTGCTTTTTGGAATGTACCCAGGTCCAGGGGTGGCCGATGGCTGGCCACAGCACAACTACAGCTCTAACGTGGCCTGGCCTCACGGGCAGAGCTCCAGGCAGGTCTGGTGACCCTGTGCATGAATCCGCCTACAGATGCGGCATTGGCCAGCATCGGGAGGGCAACTATAGAGAGCTCCTTCCCAGGGGCAAAGTTGGAGGCTTCCCCCGGGGCCAGTGTCCGGTCCCAGGGACCCACTCCCCACAGAGGCCTCAGAGATGTTGGACCCACCCCCAAGGGGTCCTGCTCCTGGCCCAGCACGAGGGCCCCACTGGAAGGGGTCTCGTAGCCCTCTCTGAAGCCGAAGCCCATGGCCACTAGCCTGCGGTCCACATAGAGCCAGTACCTGCCCTGTATGTACATCCAGGTGACGCAGAGGCCACTGGCCCTCCAGCAGCGGCTGCAGCGGTGGCTCCCTGAAGGCCGGGCTCCGATCACAAAGCGACAGAGTGGGGGATCAGGTGGAGCTCCCCCCGTGCAGCACCAGCTCGTTGTTGTTGCCCTCGAGGGCGTGGGAGAGGAGGGTGCCCAGGTGGCCACGGCTGCATGGACCCAACTGCCGACGGATGGGCCCACAGGCCTGTGGGCAAGCCAGGGCCGAGGGAGACCGCATCCTTGGTGGAGGCGTTGGGAAAAGGAGCTCAGGACTCACGTTGCAAATAGACACGGCGGCAGGGGGCGTTAGCCCCATGCCAAGAAGCGATCCGGAAGGCTCTTACTCACAGCGGCCAGCTTCAGAGCTGTCAAGGGAGCAAAGCTGTTCAAGAGTGACCGACCCGCACCTGGTGAGCGAGGCCAGGGAGGCGGCTAAACGTCCAGCAGCGCGGGAGCCTCGCAGCAGAGGACCTGGCGTCAGAGGTCAAGAGACACGGGAGGAAGGCGGACCAGAACGACACTGTCTTCTCTACCAGGAAAATAGCTGGAGGACAGGCTGAAACAGCCTGGGAAAAATCTAGGGTTTAGGATACCAGGCGAAGGCTGGACACAGCCCCAAGGAGAGAGGGACAAAGGAAAAGAATCACAAAGGCAAAGCTCAACACACGCTGACCAGGCATTGAACTGAGAGCTGCCAAAGAGCGCCATCTGCTGGCAGACCATGGATGTGCACATGATAAAATTTAAAAAGGAAGAGAGGCTTTTTCTGGCCTTTATAGCCTCCCTCCCCAAGGCCCTAGGAAGTGGGTCTCCAACCCATTACTGTGTCCAGAGTGCAGTTTTGAGCAACTAGCAAGGACAGTCCTAATGATCCAGGTCAAAGCAAGAATCAAAGAGCAGCAGTAACACACTGCCTCTTGCCACCAAATTCCTAGCAAAGAAAGAGAAATTGAGCATCCGAGTAAACTACCATCCCAATCAGATGCCTAGATATCAGCAAAAAATTACAGGCCATACTAAGAAAATGGAAGGCATAGCCCAAGAAAAGAAATACATCAAAGCCCCAGAAGAGATGCAGGATTTGAGGCAACTAATTAACGAGAGACACACAAAGTTCTAAAATCAAATTAATGAGATGAAAGAAATATGGCTAAAGAGATAAACAACATCAAGAAGACATTGAGAGAGCACAGAGAATTTAAAATCCGGAATAGAAAAATACAGAACTCATGGGAATGAAAGACACAATAGGTGAGATCGAAAACACATTAGAGGGAAGTGGATGTGACTCAAGTGATAAGGCCTCTGCCTACCATATGGGAGGACCCAGGTTCAATCCCTGGGGCCTCCTGGTGAAAAAGAAGAAGAGAAAGCGTGCCTGTGCAGCGCGCCAGTGCCCACGTGGTCAGCCAAGTGCACGTGCATTGAGCCGAGGGCCTGTGTGTTGAGCTGAGTGCTCACACCAGTGCCCACGTGGTCAGCCAAGGGCTCATGTACTTGCCTGCGTGGTGAAGCAGTGCCCACACGGCGAGCCGAATGCCCACACAGCAAGGCAAGTGTCCATGCGGTGAGCCAAGTGCTCATGTACTTGCCTGCGTGGTGAAGCAGTGCCCGCACGGCGAGCCGAATGCCCACACAGCAAGGCAAGTGTCCATGCGGTGAGCCAGTGCCCGCACAAGTGAGTCATGCAGCAAGATGGTGATGCAACCAAAGAGAGACAAGGGGAGAGTCAAGGTGAAGCGCAGCAGAGATCAGGAACTGAGGTGGCACAATTGACAGGGAACCTCTCTCCATGTCAGAGGTCTTAGAGAAATCTTAGAGGAGAAAGATGAGAAGAGAAGACAAAAATAGAAAGAGATACAGAAGATTACACAGCAAAAACAGAAGGGGAGGCGGTGGGGGAAGGGGGAAAATAAATCTAAAAAACACATTAGAGGCATACACCAGCAGACTCAAAATGATAGAAGAAAGAATAAGTGATACTGAAGATGGAACAGCTAAAACTGAAGAGAGAAAAGAATGGAAAAAATTGAGCAGGAGTTCAGGGAGTTGAATGGCAACATGAAACACAACAACACACACGTCATGGGAGTTCCAGAAAGAAAAGAGAAGAGAAGGGGCAGAAAGAGTATTTGAGGAAATAATAGCTGAAAATTCCCCAACTCTCATGGAAGAAATGAACTTACAAGTCCAAGAAGCGCACCAGAATAAATCTGAATAGACCTACTCCAAGACACATACTATTCAGAAAGTCAAATGTCAAAGATAAAGAGAAAAATCTGAGGGCAGCAAGGGGGAAGCAAATTATCCATATAAGGGATGCCCAGTAAGACTTAGCACAGATTTCTCATCAGAAACCGTAGAGGCAAGAAGACAGTGGTATGGTACAATGAGGACACTGAAAGAGAAAAACGGCCAGCTGAGAGTCCAGCAAATATGAAGGTGAGTATAAAATACTCACAAACAAACAGAAACTAAGAGAGTTCATAAAAGAGAAACCACCTTTGCAGTAACTATTAAAGGAAACCTTAGTATATGAAAGAAAATGACAGGAGAGAGGCTTGGAGGAGAGTATGGAAAAAAGAATAGCAGAAAGGCTAACCAAAAGAGTAGAAAGACAGATGAAAATAGGATATGACATATGTCTGGCAGTTTGACATTATTTATGAATTCCAAAAAGAGATCTTTGATTATGTTTGTAAAGTGGTGTACCTCTGGATGTGATATCCTGTGTACTAGATTCAACTGAGATGCTTTTGATTAAATTATGTTAAGATTTGGGCTTTGATTCAACCACGTCTTAAGGGGGAACTCAGAGTTGAGTCCCCACACCCTTGGTGGGCTATATAAACAGATGCTCAATCAAGGAGAAGAAGTAGACACACAGAGAAGACCACAGAGGAAGAGAGACAGCTCCATAGACACGGCAGAGGTCCCAGGAAGAGAGATGAACCTGAGAGTTGGCAGCTGCAGAGAAGAGAGCAGCTGAGAAGCTCTGAGAGACGAGCCCTATGCTAGCCTACAGCTGAGATCGGAAGAAGCTGGGACCACAGAGCCTTAAGAGGAAGAGGAAGGCTGGACCCTTGTAGACTTCGTCCGCCATCATTCTTCAACATGTGGCAACAGAGTTTGGTGAGGAAGTAACTTTGAGTTGGACTCTTTAGGGCCTTGTAACTATAAGCTTCTACCCCAAATAATTATCTTTTATAAAAGTCAATGATTTCAGGTACTTTGCATCAGCACCCCTTTTGGCTGACTAATATAATATGAGAACCAAAGAATAAAATGGTAGAAGTAAATAATGCAATTACAGTAATATAATTGAATGTGAATGGATTAAACTCCCCAATCAAAAGATATAGGCTGACAGAATGGATGAAAAAACATGAGCCATCCATATGCTGCTTACAAGAGACTCACCTTAGACCCAGAGATACAAACCAGTTGAAAGTGAAAGGTTGGAAAAAGATACTCCATGTGAGTAGTAACCAAAAAAAGAGCAGGGGTAGCTATACTAATGTTGGACAAAGCAGAATTGAAATGCAAAAAAGTTATAAGATTTACAGGAAGCCATTATATAGTAATAAAAGGGACAATCCACAGGAAGATGTAACAGTCATAAATATCTATGCACCTAATCAGGGTGCCCCAAAATACATGGGACAAACTCTGGCAAAACTGAAGGGAGAGAAAGACATTTCTACAATAATTGTTGGAGACTTCGACACCCCACTTGCATCATTAGATGGAGCAACTAGACTGAAGATCAACAAGGAAAAAGAAAACTTGAGCAATATGCTGAACAAGCTAGACCTAACAGACATACATGGAACACTGCACCCAAACCCAGTGGGTTACACATTCTCTCAAGTGCCCATGGGTCTTTCTCCAGGATAGACCACCTGTTAGGGCACAATGCAACTCTCAATAAATATAAAAAGATTGAAATTATACAAAGCAACTTCTCAGATTAATGAAACGAAACTGGAAATTGATAATAGGGAGGAAAGAGGTAAATTTGCAATTGTGTGGAGGCTGAACCACACACTCCTAAATAATCAGTAGGTGAAAGAAGAAATTGCAAGTGAAATCAGTAAATATATTGAGACAAATGAAAATGAGAACGCAACTCATCGAAACCTATGGATGTATAGCAAAGAAAGTCTTGAGAGGGAAATTTATAGCCCTAAATGCCTATATTGAAAAAGAAGAGCCAATCTACAGAATTGTGAGAAATAATAAATTGATGTTGAAATTTTGGGGTGGCTTGTTACACGGCATTAGATAACCTAGTGTGTTACTATTTCCATCACTATAATTAACTATTTAATCAGTATTGACTGGCTTTGTGCCAGATGGAATTTTTCCTCAGAGCAGTTGCAGTAGTTAGTTTTCTCATAAAGTTATCCCTGTCCACCATTAGAGAATTGATTTTCATATTGATTAAAAGTGATGATAGCAAATTATACTTCACAGAGGTCTTCTATGACAGAACCTCATTTTACCTTCACCACAGCCCTGTGAGGTGTAATAGGTACTACCATCCTGAATTTTAGAGATGAGGAAATTGTTCAAAGAGATGTCACTTGGCCAAGGAACTACAGCCAGTACGTGTTGCGGTCAGGACCAGAATCGAGGTCCTTTCTACTTGGTCAAGACTCAGGGGCCTTCTGTAGAGACCACTCTGCTCTCCCTTCTAACGTCAAGCCGGAGTTATTTCAGGAAATATTCCACGTCAGCCTTAGTTGCTGTGAATGTGAGTATAGGCGAATGGGGACCTGCTCATCACCCAGGACCCCAAATGCGCTGCCTCCCACTTAGCCCTGCTTTTTCACATGCACATCGAGCTGTGAGTACAGTGACCATGAGTGCCAGATTTTCTGGAATATCCACATTTCAATGTTCTGTCATTTCATGAGCACATATGTGAGGTGTAGTTGTTTGATATAGTTGTAAATTCCAAAAATAGATATTGGATTATGTTTGTAATCTGGTCTGTACCTGGGCATGATTAAGTTATGATTAGGCCTTTGATTGGGCCACATCATTAGGGCGTTGAGTCTCCGCCCCTTGGTGGGTGGGGACTCACAGATAAAAGGCAGGGCAAAGGACAGAGTTTGAGGGTTCTTTTTTTTTCCCCAAAGATTTATTTATTTATTTCTCTCCCCTCCCCCCCACCCCGGTTGTCTGTTCTCTGTGTCTATTTGCTGCGTCTTGTTTCTTTGTCCGCTTCTGTTGTTGTCAGTGGCACGGGAATCTGTGTTTCTTTTCGTTGCGTCATCTTGTTGTGTCAGCTCTCCGTGTGGGCGGCGCCATTCCTGGGCAGGCTGCACTTTCTTTTGTGCTGGGTGGCTCTCCTTACGGGGTGCACTCCTTGCGCGTGGGACTCCCCTACGCGGGGGACACCCCTGCGTGGCAGGGCACTCCTTGCGCGCATCAGCACTTTGCATGGGCCAGCTCCATACAGGTCAAGGAGGCCCGGGGTTTGAACCGTGGACCTCCCATGTGGTAGACGGACGCCCTAACCACTGGGCCAAGTCTGTTTCCCTGAGGTTCTTGATGTTGAATTTTGATGCTAAAGCCTTAAGCTGGAGCCCCGGGAAGTAAACTCACAGAGGAAAGAGAAGCCAGCTCCAGGAAGAGAGGAACCCTGAGCCCAGAGAGAAGCAGGACCCTGGAAGGGAGGAGCCCAGGAAGCCTGAGCCCTCACAGACGTCGGCAGCCATCTTGCTCCAACACGTGAAAATAGACTTTGGTGAGGGAAGGAACTTATGCTTATGGCCTGGGGTCTGTAAGCTCCTACCCCAAATAAGTACCCTTTATAAAAACCCACCAATTTCTGGTACCCCTTTGGCTGACTAAAATGTGAGGTTTGGAAAATGTAGTTGTCATAGCAATAGGGGAGAAATTGGACCCTGAGTCCTCCTTGTATTCCGTGATCTCTTCTTGTTTGCATGACTAAAGTGTGGAAAGGCCAGTTAGGGTAATCTGCTCTTCCATATCGACCAGACCCTTACGAGATATCCTGCAGTCCAGGCAGACCCACGAAGCCTGTCAAATAGACAGCAACAGGCCTGTGGGAAAAAGTTAAAAAGAAGGGAGTTTTTCAGTCCATGGGTCAGCAAACGATGGCTCGTGGGCCAAAACTGGCCACCTCTGGTTTTTGTAGAGCTCATGAGCTAAGAATAGTTTTTTACATTTTTAAATGGTTTGAAAAACCAACAGAAGAAATTTATATTAAATTCCCATGTCTGGTCAGGAAACAGCCCCCTCGCTGGGGCTCGGGTCAACTCCCGTGGCTGTGCTGTCGCCCCTTCCTGGTGTCCTCCCCGCCGGCTGCCCATAGGCTGTAGGGCAGGGGGCCTGGAGGCAGAGGCACCCATTGTGGCCCGTTGTCCTGCGCCCGCCTGACCTCAGGCACAGCGCTCCGTGGAGTCCATGCACGCCCACATTTGCCACCCCAGGCTAACAGCCTTCCCACCTTCCCAGGGCCGCAGCGCTGCCACACGCCTTGAGGTCTCTGGCCACAGCTGCCCCGTCTCTTCTGGCGGGTGCAGCCACCCCTGCGTCGTCCAGGCTCTGCCTCCGCCCACGGAGCCCTTGATGCCCGGCCGGCCCGACGTTTTGGGTGTATTGAGTTAAGTTATTGCCACCTGTTTCCTTTGCTAATGAAGAAAACTTAAAATTAATTATGGCACACGCGTGTTTCCATGGGCCAGCGCTGCTTTGCACTCTGGTGGTGCTGCTTCGAGCTCCTTCATCGTTTAGATTTTTTCCTTTTTCAAACAACATTAGTGTAGGTTATACACATCATAACATTCGCCATTTTTAAAGTCAATTCTTTATTTTGGTAACAAGCTGGCTGCACTCCCTGCTCTGTACAGAATGTCACAGCGTCATCCTGGGAAGGTACCACCAGTAGAGCACTGGGTCAGAGCCGGGCAGTGTGAACAATAAACCACTTTGCCTTCTTCATTCCCTATCATTTGCCAACCCCTTTCCACCCCCCAAATTTAGTAAAGGGACAAATAGCTTTTTTTTTTTAAACAAATCAATTTTATTGATACATATTAATAAAGCATACAATTCATCCATAGTGTAGAATCAGTGGTATTTGGTATAATCACATAGTTCTGCGTTCATCACTTTAATCACTATTAAAGCATTTCCATTATTTCAATAAAATAAACAAAAAACAGACAAACAAGAAAATTCCTCACCTCTCGAACTCTGTATTTCCCGTGCTGTACGTAGCTGCTATTTCTGGCTGTTCTTGCAAAATTATATGGACAAATAGTTTTTAACATCATCGTGTGAAGCACTTTAACTTACAAGGCTAAAGTCTAAAGAATAAATGAACTATATTGTGGCAATCATGTCTTCTAGACCAAAAACTCAGGAGCAGAATAAATTTAATGATCAGGGAAGCTCCCTGCAGCTCTCTGGAAATGGGGTGAGGAAATGCCATGAATTCCACTTCACGCAGGACCAGAGAATGACATTATGTCAGCTACACACAAGGGCTATTCCATCCGGCTGGAACAGAGTGCAAACATAAGGGAGAATGTTGCCAAAGCATCCCCAGCATGCACACCAGTTACAAAGGATACGTTCATTGCTTCTCCCAGCCCAGTAGCTTCTTTTAGATACTTTACTCTTTCTGTTCAGAATTATCAGATTTCATACATGTGAAACTCAAAATAATTCAAGAAATTGATTGTAAAAATGGAATTAAGCTAATAATCTTCGAGTCCGTTTTGTGACAGCTACACTGAACCATGCCTGATGTTATAAAATGAAATGTCACTGAACCCATGGAAATAGCTCTAAGTAGTATTTCCTTAGATTTAAAGTATATAATTTTATTCTATTTATAATAATTTCAATGTGATATTTGGAGCTCTGAAAATAACATAAACCATTACAAATTATACCAAATTACCCAAAATTTGTTTGAATCTTAAAAGCTGAAAAAATTTAAACTATAGAAATTTATGTGTAAAATAAAAATCATAATTTGTCATAAAAGATAATTTCACCATTAAAAAATTCACAGTAGTGAGATATTAAAACAAATAATAAATAGCCATAAATTAATCCATTTGGTGTCAAAAGATTTTCTAGAAATGATTGAAGAATGTAGTAGATACATGCATAAAATTCATAAGGGTTTATAATACTCTTGCCAAATATACTTTATCTCAAAGCAAGGCAACATTACAATTTGGATGTTATTGGAGAACCCAGTTTGGTGATTCAGGTACACTGGAAAAATTAAATAATTAATAAAAAACCACATATCTTATGGTAATTTGCTAAACTGGAATTCCAAGCCACACAGCTGCAAAAGCCTTCCAAGTTCATGAATTGAAAAAAAGGAGATCTCCTACAATTCTTTTTTTTTCCCTCTGGGGTCCCCTGGGCCCCTAGTCTCTGTTTTCTCTGCTTCACCCTTTTTTTTGTACATTTCTCCCCTCCATTGTTTTTGTGCTCCTGGTCTGCTCTGTGTCATTATCTGCCGTTGTTGCATCATCTTGCTGCACCAGCTCGCCCTCACCAGGAGGCCCCGGGAATCGAACCTGGGGCCTCCCATATGGTAGACGGGAGCCCAATTGCTTGAGCCACATCCATTTTCCCATCCTCTACAGTTCTTTACTCTCACATCCTTAGATGTTGTGTGTGTGTTTTCAAAAAAAAATAAAGCACCTTCAGGATACAACTAGGCTGTCTTCCCGTGCACCTCAGGCAGATTTGTTGCTTTGTGGAGAAACTGAGGCAGGTTAGTGTAGGGAAAGAGGGGAAGAGAGCTGGGGTGTGGAGAGGGCATGGCCGAGACCCCGCCTGGAAACCCCTGCTACAAAGAAGAAAACCGGAAAGACCCGGCATGGGCCCTGGCCGCGAGGTCCCATTTGGAGCGCTTTCCCGGGTCAAAGGGAAGCCCGGATGTCTTGAAACAAAAGGCCTCCCCCGGCCCCCTGAGAGCTACAGGTGGGCGCCGGTCAGAACAGCGAACCGCGGGCCCCGCCCCAGCTGAGGAGGGGGGAGGAAAGGCTTTCAAAAGGCCCGACTTGGGGCCCCCGCGTGCCTCGCCCTGAGGCCCACCGGCACCCCATGTCTCGGGCTGTGTCCTCATCCCATTTCTAGTTTTCTTGTTTCTTAATAAACTTGCTCTTCCCTTGCTGAGCTTCCTTTATGTGACACAGCCAAGAACCTGAGAGCCCAGAACTCGGCCTGTTCCACTAAGGTACACGGCCAGCCAGCCCGAGACAAAGGGGCGGGCGCCGCTCCCCGCCCGCGGGCCTGCGGGGCCTGAACTTCACACACGACCCGCCTGTGCCCACTTCTGCCTTAGCAGCAAGGCCCCCGACCCTCGGCCTGGCCCGCGCCTGGAGGTGTGTTCCCACGCGGCCCCCAGGAGGCCCCCGAGTTCCTCTCAGCCCATTCCCTCCGGCCCCCGAGGCACTGGCCATAAGCTGCGGGCTTCTGACCGTCCCTCGTGGTGTCGGGTGTTAGCTGCAGAGCTTGGCCCCTGGCAGTGGTCCCTCTCCCCTTCTGAGACCCCTGCAAGAGGAGGCCAGGAGACCGGCTCCAAGCCAGCCCCTCTTCCAGGAAATCGAAGTTCCGCTTGCCAGCTTCGGTCACAGCCTGATCCAGACGTGTCCCAAGTCCCAGCTTGCCCGGGGACGCCCGGGCGCCTGGTGCCTGTGATTCCTGGGATGCCTGGAGCCGGAGCGGCCACTCAGACGTCCCCAGGACTTAAGTAACTTGGGCGCTGCGGTTTGGCGGCTCGTTCCAAATGTCCCCAACCGGCTTGGGCGCTTCCGTTTGGAGGGCAAACGTTCACTCCGGCTGGGATCTGGGTGGCTTGGCGGACAGCCTTTTTTCCCCCATTCCCCCTTGAACGATGGGCGCGGCCTCTAGAATTCCAGCGGACTCCCCACTGGGGTGTCCTCCCAGGAACGGGGACAGGGTCTAAAAAGGAAGCGGCTAAGCTTCTCCTGCCACACCACATGGCCCCAGTGTGGCCCACAGTGGCCTCTGTTGGGCCCTGAATTCCAGTTAAACCTGTGTAAGAGGGAAGGAGGGGGCAGGTGGATCTGAGGGTCACACGCCGCCCGAGAGGGATGGGAAATGTGCTGCCAAACCGTCAGCTTTAGTAAGCTCAGGGAAGCTACTCACCCAGGATGAGAAACCCACCCTCATTCCAAGGAGAGCTGGTAGAGGCAATAAAAGTACGCTCGGGTAGAGCCTGGCTCTGGAGAGGGACAGCTCTTCCTAGGTGAAGACGGCTGGCAGGACAGGGAATCAATAGATGGATCTGGAACCTGGCGAGAGTCCAGGCGGACATCAATAACCCGGAGATGGCTGCTGGAGGACCCTCCCCAAGATCCTGCCGCTCTGAGGAAGACTTTCTCCGGAACCCAGAAGCCCCGGATGTTCCCCAAAGACTTCCTCATGGGCCCTCCTGGGAGACTGATGGGGGAAATAAGCAGTCAAAATGGTAAACAGGGAAGCGGCTGTGGCCCCATCAGCTGGGCTCCCATCTACCACTTGGGAGGCCCTGAGTTTGCATCCCGGGGCCTCCTCGTGAAGGCAGGCTCGCCCGCAAGCACCGTGGAGCACCACCAGCCCACAAGCGCTGCGGGGAGCCAAATCAGCAAGGTGACGCAACAGAAAAGGAGACAAAACACAGAAGAGCATGCAGCGAATGGACACAGAGAGCAGACAGCAAACAAGCTGCAAGGGGGGGAATTAAAAAACAAAGGTAAACAGCTGGAACTCCTTCCCTGCCATTAGCTAAGGAGTGGGATAATCAACAGCTCAAAAAGCGGGCATGAGGTCTGAGCTCTCTCTTGCCTCTGGACCCCCACTCTGGCTGCCTTCCTCCCCGGTTGGATGGCTATTCAAGTAAATCTGGGGATTTATAACTTCTAATGGGGAATTATAGTCTGTAAATCAGCCCGCTTAACCACTTTTCAGTCCCTTCCTCTCTACCTGGGACCCCTGATCTGTTATTTTCTCCCATTTATCGTCCCTTCCTGCCTAAATAAATTACTGGCCTGACTAACCCGACATGCTCTTGAAATTTATTTCTGCAGTGCAGTCAGGAACCTAGACAAAATCGGGTAACACTAGGAACTCACTTTATTAGCCAGTCTGCCTCGGATATTGGTAGAAAACTGCAGAGACTTACCCTGGGCCCCCAGCCTCCCATTAACTCCCTTTTGGAAACAGCCTTCTCAGGTTTCAGCAATCGAGAACACGCTGCCAAGATGGAGAAGGGAAGGAGTGGTGGGCACAGGGCTGGGGACGTCCTCGGGGCCATCTGCTCCAGGCTCCAGTCAGCAGGAAGCGGGCCCCAAGCTGCCTCACCACCCAGGCTGCCCAGGCCTTGTCCCGGGAAGACGGAAGGGGCCGGAAGCCACGCACGAGCCGTCCACCAGGAGCCCTGGGTGACCCGCCATCTGGACTTGTCTAGCCTTGGTCGTGCCTAATGAGGGGCGGGAATGGGGACTCAAGACCCAGGCCGTTTACTGTCTTGTGGAATAAGGACGCTCTTCACATGCCATCAAGTCAGATTAAAAAGTTCCTGGAGAACGGCTTCCATCAGGCTTGCCCTGAGCTAAGCGTGGAAAATCCTCTCTTCTGTTCTAATCTGTGCTCACTTTACCTTTGCCCATCTGCTCATGCCTAGGAACTCGTAAATCAGATTTGGGGTCTGCCGGTTACAAATTGGATAATGGCGAAAGGTGACCTAAAAGTGAGTCTTTGAATGTCAACACTATCTTGCAATTGGATTTGATGTATAAAAGAAAGCACAAGTAGAATTAGTTCAACTGCTTGGAAAACCAGAAAAACTTAGCACCGATGTTACTAGTAAAATTATTTTAGTTTCTTAGTTAATAAACGAAAGTGCCCAACTTGTTTTGAAGTAAAAACTTACTAGAAAAGCAGTTAAGACAACATCATTATATAGATGGGTTTATATTACATACGAAAGGGTGAAATCCAACATGGCTGTCACTGGGTGGATTTAGCCTAGACCCGCTGTTGTGATGGTGATCTTAGACTAATTTACCTTTGCTGTGGTTACTTCAGGCCTAGCCTCACGCTTGCCTGTGCTTGCTATAGTAATGGTAATTGTAAGCTGAACCTCCCTTTGATTGTGGCTATTTCAAGGCTAGCCTCTCCCCCAGCGTACTGTTGAGATGTGATTCTAAACCGAGTTTGCCTTTGCTGGTGGTTATTTCAGGACTGGCCTTACCCTGGGTGTGCTTGCTTGCCTCCGTTATGGTGACCGCTCCATTCTCTCCCGCTTGAGGCCATGGAAACTTCTGCTCCGAGGGCCTCGGGAAAAGCAAACTCAAGATGCCCCTGCCTCTGTCCCTGCACTGGTGCTAACAGGCCCACTTTCTCTTGTGGGAATCACTGACCCTCAGGGACGTCCACTCTTCCAGTCCAGTGGCTGCTGGAGTCCTGGGATCTCCAAGGACAGGGATTGGGGACCTCCCTCCTTGAGTGTCAAGAATTCTGATAGCAGCAGGTCATGAAAAAAAGTCTTGAGACTTCAGTGACCTCAGTGAGTATATAATGTAATTAGTGTTGCTTATTCAAGGTCTATCAAGGTCAAAATGGGAAACAAGCAGAGCTCTGAAGTAAAGGAAAATGCTGTGGATTGTATTTCAAAGCACTGGGAACAGTTTGGTTATAAACCAGTAACTAAAAAGAAAGAAATTCTTGTGCAAAACTGTATGGTCACAGTGCAGATTAGAATAACCAGAAATAGCCTTCAAAGAGATCTTTTAAATGTTTACAGTTAAACTTATTTTGTGAGAATGAAAATTATAAGTAACTTTAGCGAGTTTTGTCTATTTGATCAGCATAATATTTTCATATATCAGGATGGTAAGATCAAATTAACAAATGAAAATTCTTAAAAGAACACTATTCAAATTGAGAAAAGTTAAATATGTGCTTATATGTGTGAATGAATATTCCTGGAGCCCAAATTATGCTAAGCAGGATAGAAAGGTCATATAGAAATGTTCCCAGATTTTGTTTAGGTTCTTGACTATGCTGCAGAAATGAATTTCAAGAGCATGTCGGGTGAGTTAGGCCAGTAATTTAGGTGGGGAGGGATGAGAAATGGGAGAAAATTACAGACCATGGGTCCCAGGTGAAGAGGAAGGGGCTGAAAAGTGCTCAGGCAGGCTGATTCACAGACAACAATTCCCCATTATAGATGGTAAATCCCCGAGTTTACTTGCATGTTGATCCATGTGGGGAAAAATGGCGCGAGCAGGGCGCGGAGGGCAGGAGCAGGCACACGGACCGGCGCTGGGACAGGGTGAAGGTAAGAGCGGAGGTCCAAAGGCGAGAGAGCGGATTCAGGCCTGGCGATGCTCTTTGAACTGTTACTTATTCCCCCCCTTGCTGATGGCAGGGGAGGGGCTCCAGCTGTTGGCTGCTTTGATTGCTCACTCCACCCATCAATCCCCTGTGAGCGCCCAATGATGAAGTCCTCGGGGAACATCCAGGGCTTCCCCTGGCTTCTGGAGGAAGTCTTCTTCTGAGGGGCAGGATCTTGGGGAGGGTCCTCCAGCAGCCGTCTCGGGGTTACTGATGTCCACGTGGACTCTGCCAGCTTCCAGATCCATCTGTTGATTCCCTGTCCTACTATCCAGCTTTAGAAATGTGATTATAGAAACCATTGAGAAAGGAAAAAGGTTTTCCCAAGTTCTTTGACCTACTCAGCCCCCAGGGCCTTCTCTTGGCAAGAGCTCTGAGGGAAGGGCTAGGTGTGATTAAAGCTCTATTTTCTAGGCTAGGGAATTAAGAATCATAGTTTGTCCTGTAATTCCCCAATTTAAACCTTTTAAGAGCCTTAAAATAAGGGTGGCCAATAATCCTATAACCAATTATCACTAAGTAAAGTCCTTGAAAGCTATGGCGAGATCTTTTCTAAATTATGATTTAAACAAATTAAACAATTATAATTATTGCAGAACCTGGCCATCAGTATGCTTTTAAGATTAGTCACAATTTTAAAATTTTACTAAAGAAAAGAGGTTTTAACCTCTTGTGAAGGAATGAAAAAAAGAACATTCCTTGCATAAAGTATAATTGCTTCAATTTTATTTAGCTTGGGTTGTCATCTCCCTAGGTTTTTAGTATACTAGCAAAAATAATTAACATTATACGCATTAAATCACTTAGATGTTGTTAGAGTTTACCCTTACAAGGTTTGCAAGGATTAACAGGTCATAAGACCACGCCTCAATTTCCCAGTGACATGGGTTGAAGAAAGGCAGCCTCCAGCCATAACCAACTGAGCAGGCCATACAGCCTACGAGCCAGGAGGCAGCCCATCCTCCCCCAAGAAGAAACAAAGTGGAGCAGACAAGAACCTTCACCCCCGCTCCAGCCCAGGCACCACCAACCCTCCTGCATTCCAAGAATACCCCACCTCCCAGCCCACTTCCCCCTGGCCATCCGGCCCCTGGCTGTACTTGGTTTCCCTGCCTGTTGATGTACTGCACAAAATCATTTCCACTACCCTCCAGGGGTGGGCTGAAGACTGTTCTTCAGAGCCCCCTGTTGGGAGAGCTTCCCAATAACCTTTCTACCTGCAGTCATCAGTCTCCATGTCCCAGTGAGCGCCATTTTTCTCTAACAATGATAAAAATGTTAAGTTTGTGTTTAATTAAAGGTTGCTCTGTCCTAAAGTGAAATGACTAGTTTTCACAGGACAGAAAGGGGATTGTAAGACAAGACACTTAAATGGATAAAGGTAAATTTCATTGGTTGCTAACTGTAATTTAATAAGCTTATTTAAAAGTAAAGTAACTAGTCTATGTGGTTATGGTTGGATCTAGAGAGTTTGTAAAAACATTGTCTAATCTGAAGTATTTAAACGGCTAATTCCAAGAAGTCATTATTAAATGGGAACCTAAATTGATATTGATAACAAAACGTAACTTCATAATAGAGAAACCTGTCAGAGGTCACCTCAATCTGCATGTTAACATAGTGGTAAGGTAAGACAATTTTGATTCCATTGGGAATCTTAGGTTTTCGTAGAATAATGGAGAAAGTAGTTTTTTTTCCTTGTACTGCTAAAGTAAAATACCTGTTAATTAACATAATCATGGTAAAACTGTAGAAGTAAAAAGCAAAGCACTAAAAATAAATTCATGTCATATTATAAACTGCACTGAAAATAGAGAAAAGTATATAAAAATTAAGAGATAGACTTCATTTATTGTCAAATTCTCTTGTGCATTCAAACCAGGTCTTCAGTACCCTGCATGGTGCCTCTCCATTTGAGTTATCGGGTAGGTTGGTCACTGAGAACCCTAAAATGATAAAGGTATCTACCACATCTCTGGTTATGCTCCTGAAGTGGATGGAGAGTATGTTGCCATTTCAGACTCCTGCAGCAGCCAGCAGTGGCTATTGACCTAGTCTCTAGACTGGCTCTGTTTCTTAGTGCTAAAGGGCACTATGCACCAGGCCCGTGAAACACTGGAACCTCTCTCTCGGGCCAACAGTGCTGCAGCATGCTGGCTGTGTGAAGGACATACGAAATGAAGCAATAATTACCAGAGTAATGTGAGTAGAACTTAAGCAAACACAGTTGGCACTATGACTTGCTCCCATGGAGAGACAACAAGTATGGTATTGCAGGCCTGAGCTTAGATCTATTATCTACAGCTCAAAGAGGAGCTTGTGCATTAACTAGTATTAAGTGCTATACTATCTGAATAGATAACATCTCTTCTATTCTAAGTCCTAGGTAGAGGGATATTGAATATGTTAAAGTCTTGGTAAACATAATTCATTTTCTTTTTTTTTTAAAGATTTTTAAAAAATTTCTCTCCCCTCCCCGCGAGTTGTCTGCTCTCTGTGTCCATTCGTTGTGTGTTCTTCTGTGACGGCTTCTATCTTTATCAGTGGCACCGGGAATCTGTGTTTCTTTTTGTTGCATCATCTTGCTGTGTCAGCTCTCCGTGTAGGCGGCACCATTCCTGGGCAGGCTGCACTTTCTTTCACGCTGGGCAGCTCTCTTTATGGGGCGCACTCCTTGCACGTGGGGCTCCCCTATGCGGGGGACACCCCTGCGTGGCAGGGCACTCCTTGCGTGCATCAGCACTGCGTGTGGGCCAGCTCCACACGGGTCAAGGAGGCCCGGGGTTTGAAATACAGACCTCCTATGTGGTAGGCAGGTGCCCTATCCATTGGGCCAAGTCCGCTTCCTGTAATTCATTTCCTAAGTAGTTAGTGAATGTACCTATAAGATAAAGGAATGGCTCTCTTAAGTATTTGTTTTGCTTGCCATGTGCTTGTCTTACTGTTGCCCCAACTGTCTTTGTTGTGTATGTCTAGGGCAGTGCCCCTCTCCATGCCTCTCCTAGCTCTCCTAGGCATAACCACCACAGCAGGAACTGGGGTTGTCAGTTTATATCAAACCCAGCAGGTCTACCAGTCTCTCCCTAGAATTAACCACAGCATAAAAGAACTCAAGGAAGAATGCCGTTTCCCAACAACCCTGGGAGGAGGCAGCTTTTGAAGGCAACTGGCCTTTCTCCCTCGGGGTCCAGTATGTCATGGCTGGCAACCTTTCTGGGCCCACCTACCACCACCTTCTATCTCCTTTCAGTAGGACCACGTGTCCTAAATTGTAACTAAGTTTATTTCTTCCAAGATCAACGCCTTCCGGAACAAGATATTAGTCTCACAGCGAAGTCATCCAGCTCCAGCCACGGTGCCGGACCTGTCTTCCCTCACACTCAGTGGAAGAGCCAGAGGGCTGGACACCCTGCCAGGCAGAGACGACGGCCCTAACCAGCTGGACGCAGCTACAGAATGGCCATCGCCCTTCAGCGCTCGTTAAGAATAACGGCGTAAGCTCTTGGAGGGGAGGAGTTGAGGCAGGTTAGTATAGGGAAGGAGGGAGAAAAGCTGGGGCCCATCAGAGAACATGGCCGTGAGACCCCATGGAAACCCCCTGCTACAAAGAACAATACCAGAAAGACCCCCGCATGGACCCGGCCCTGGGGTCCAATGTGGAACTCTTTCAAGGTCAAGGGGAAGTCCTGGATACCTCCAAACAACAGGCCTCCCCAAGGGCCCCCTGAGAGCTAACAGGAGGGCCAACCCATCAGAGCAGCAAACAGCTGGGCCCCTCCCCAACATTCAGAAAGGGGGGGGAGCACAGGCTTTCAAAAGGCTCGCTGGGGCCCCGTCACCCTGTGGCCCACCTGCAACCCCTGGCTCAGGTTGGGTATTTACCTAATGTCTAGTTTTCTTGTTTCTTAAATAAACTCTTTACTCCCTTGCCTACTCTATAGCATGTCCTTAAATTCTTTTTTGCGGCATAGCCAAGAACCTAACGGCCCAGAACCCAGAGCCTTCCACTAATAAAATAACTCTAGCTGGTTTCTAGGGCCAGAACTTCACTACAAAGGTAACTGCTGTCTGAGGCTGGCAAAAAATAGTGCAGAACAGGCAATGCCACAAGAGTGGCAATTATCAGAAAACAAATTATGAACAAATAATGGGAAATGCTAAAGATATTCTGCTCATATCACAAAACGTTGGGAATCCACAAGAATATTCTTCCCTTGTATTGAAAAAAATTGTGTTAAAAAGTATCCCCCCCATTTTCAGAATCAAAAGCATTCTGGAAGGTTTGCAAGGCCTCTGTGGGCCTTCTAGATCACCAACCCTCCATCACTTACTCTATGCAGGTTCATTCTACTACAAACAGCTTTGATGACACTGGGCTTGCAAGCAAGAACTCCACCAGAAGACAAATTTGGATTATTTTCTGCAGTTAAGATGCATATGATATGGGCAAGCTCAGGCATGCCTTCTCCACCAGGCTGGCCGGTGCTTTCTTCAGCCTGCGATTCCAAGTGCGTATCCAGCTCAGATTGTTGAGAAATAAAAAGCATGACCTTGCAGAAAAAATATCAAACAACTCCTGCCCCCGCTTCTGTAAATCAGCGTGTGAGAATGTGGCTTTTGCAGGAGAATACCAAACGAACAACTCCTGCCCCGCGCTTCTGTAATCTAACAAGCCATGCCTGCCCCCCGCTTCTGTCAATCAGCCCGCAAAAGCATGGCCTTGCACCTGCCTTCTGATTCTGTAGCCCCGCTTGCCAAATCTCACCTAGCAACGCCTTAGCCACTGAGCAGAAGTCATGCTGATCCTGATGTGGGCTATGGGTGGGAGGCTCTTTGTCTCTTCAGAGATAGCCTAAGCTGTCTGACTTGTGGGTGTGAGACGGTGGGGGGCTGCAGTCCTGTCCTTGGTGACCATGGCAAGGACTCCAGTCCCAGGAAACAGTTTAACAATGCAAGGTCTATAAACTTTAAGTATTCAGGGGAAATGCAAACCAAATATGCTAAAAGCTTATCTAGAATGTATGAAGTCCAAGCTAAAAGCTTACCTAAGATGTGGAAGACATATATGCTAATTCAAGCCTATTGAGAACTGAAACAAAGGGACCATTTAACCTCTCCTCTCTGTATAAAAGAAACTCGAAAGTCTTGTTCTGCCTTATGCACACCTGAGCAGAGTCTCAGAGACAGATAAAGTAGATACAACCCCAGGTATTGGTTCTTTTGAGGGCTAGAGACCCACAGGCTCTATGGTCATGGCAGATGGGGTTCACTGCCATGTCAGTTGGCCCTTCTTTGGAGCTGGTGTTTCTGCGTGATGGAGGTGGACACAGATGGGATCCCTCTTCACAAGCCTTTCATGATACTTTACTGGAATTGTAGTTGGTGCTGGGGTTTAAGATATATCTAGGGGATTTGAATCTCTGGACTGACAATATGATAGCCAGGCCCTGAGCCTCAACAGACTTCAACTCCTACACTCTGATTTATTGGAGTTACCCCACTCAGCTAACATGGAGTTGAAGAATGTCAACCACCACACCATGGAGCCTAGAGTGCCTACAACTGAAAGCAGGAGGATTACATCCAGTATCCATGTGGAATCTAAGCCTCCTCTTGACATAGAGGTGCAATGGACACAACCAATCCAAGGTCCACAGAGAAAATGTGGCATTGGTGTGGGAAAAGTGGCCATGGTGGCTGCTGGGTGCGGGAAATGGGAGGAAGAGATGAGATGTGGAGGTGTTTTTGGGACTTGGAGTTGGCCTGGGTGGTGCTTTAGGGACAATTACCGGACATTGTAGATCCTCCCAGGGCCCACTGGATGGAACGTGGGAGAGTATGGGCTATGATGTGGACCATTGACCATGAGGTGCAGCGATGCCCAGAGATGTACTTACCAAATGCAATGGATATGTCATGATGATGGGAGAGAGTGTTGCTGGGGGGGGAGTGGTGGGGTGGGCGTGGTGGGGTTGAATGGGACCTCATATTTTTTTAATGTAATATTTTTACAAAATGAATAAAAAAATTAAAATTAAAAAAAAAAAGGTCTTGTTCTGGGCTCAGGATTGAAACAGAAAGCTCCTGAGTCCAGCCAGCCGTCAATAAACCATTTTTCCTTCTCAAAATCATTCCTGAGTCCTGGCCTCTCTATATGCAAATAATTGAACCTCTCTCAAATTCTACAACAATCCCACATAAAATCCTATATAAACCTATGAAAACTGAGAAACGGGGCTCAGAATTTGGAGACTGACTCTTCTCTGAGCCTGCGTAGAATAAATCTGTTCCTCCACATCTCCAAGTGTCATTTTGGGTTTCTCTGCCGCTCAGAACTCCTGGCTTTGCTGCAACATTTGGTTCCATGGCCGGGAAACCCAATCAAGCAGGCCCTTTGAGCCTCCAGTTGGGGACTGGCGGGCACGGCCTGCGAAGATCTCCACACATGAATGAGGCAGCGCCACCTGTCCCCTTGACAGGGCCTTCTTTGGGGAAAGGACCCCTGTGGGCTGTGTCCTCCCGGGCCTGACTCGGTGGAGAGGTGGATGGAACATCAGGAGACGTGAGAAAGGTAAAGCCCCGGGGTTCTGAGTCCCAATCAGGCCCGTCTCTGGAAGGAAGGGGAGAATGATCAACTCCCCAAAATCTCGAGATTCGAGGTTCCAGGATAGGGCAGTCCCTTGGGTGGGACCGTGGAACCTCTGAGTGATTGAGGGAATGAATGGGGACAGCAGAGGCCTCTGCTGATCCAGTCTGTGGCCCCACGGCCTGCGCTGTGGAGTCCGAGTGGGTCCCAACCTGCACCCCGTGGCTACGCCATACGGCATAACGGCTAATCCGGACTCTATACAGACTCCTTAGCGAAAACGAGCCTAAGTTCTCAGGAGAGACGCAACAGGCGGGCCTCTGAGTGGCCTTGTGAGGGCCCCCCTCCTTTGTTTGTCCTGCGACACCAGCTCAGGAATGGGATCATCACAGTCCAAACTCTTAGATCATATGCTAAAACTTTTCAAAAAGGGCTTTTCTGGGGATTATAGTGTCCATATGTCCCCCGAAATTCTCCGGACTCTGTGAATTGGCGTGGCCTAAGTGTGGTGTTAACTGGCCCTCAGAGGGACCCTAGAGGTGGCCAAGGTTTGTGCAGTTCAGCGGGCAGCCACTGGGACCCCCGGCCACCCTGAGCAGTTTCCCTACATAAATTCCTGGCTAGAAATCGCCCAAACCCTGCCCCCTGGGGTTGGATTCTATGTTGAAAAGAAGGGTCAGAATAGGGTCCTAGAAACTCAAATGGCTGGATTTCAAAAAACCTATTATTCTACAAAAATCTCTGGAAGAAAACCCACTACCCGCTGCCGTACATTCAGCCATTCCAGGGCGTCTCCCTGCCTGGAGCCTCCACAGGCAGATCTCCCAGAGACTCCTCCACCTTCAGCCTCTCTGGGCCCGTCAGCCCCCCACCCCGAGGGGGATCCTGAAACCACTTTGGCTAAAAAAAAAAAAAACTCCAGTCAGCACAACCTGCCCTTCAGATGCCCTCCGTGAATCACAGGGTCCAGCCCAGATCAGTGCAGACGGGACTGTCCACCCGGGAGGCCAATCCTGCTTAGCAGCCCTTCACACCTGCAGGTCTCTAAACTGGAAGCCCCACAGCCCTTCACGTTCAGAAAAGCCTCAGGCGCTTAGCCCATTTCTAAGCCTCCCGCCCCACTTGAAATAATTGCCACCAACTCCTAACCCTGTTCAAAATAGAAAAAAATGCCAGATCCTCACGGAAGCCAGAAACTAGTTGCAAAGACAGGCCCCGCAGGTGTCTTGAAGCCAGAGAAATGGGTCCGAGAAGCAGCACCAGAAGCTCAACAGCCTGGGACTTTCACACAGATCAGGGGCGGGCTGCCCTTCAGCGGTATCGAGAAGCCCTCCTCAGGGCAGTGCGGGAAAGAGCGAGGCGGCCACAAACATGTCCAAAACGGCCTCTGTCACCCAAAAACCTGAAAAACCTCCAGAAGATTTTTATAAGCGACTCTGCAAAGCCTTCGAGATTTACACCCCCTTCAACCTGAAAGCCCCAGAAACGCAGAGAATGGTCAATGCAGTGTTCGTGACCCAGGCGGCACCAGACATAAACAAAAACTTCAAAAGCTAAATGGGTTTGCAGGAATAAACATCTCCCAGCTCCTCAAAGTCGCAAACGAAGTATTCGTCAGTTGGGACAAAGCTGCTGAGGGAGAAGCAAAAAAGCAAATGAAAACAGCAGGTCTCCCTGTTAGCAGCAGCTTGAAAATCTAGACCCAACCAATTGAGAAAGGCCACCCCAAAAAGGGGGGAATACTTCACCCTGAAATTCTCCGCTGCTGCCAGAACTGCCAGGGGCCACCTGGTTTACGTGCCTGGATTTAAAGGATGCTTTTTTTTCCACCTGTGGGTAGCTCCCCAGAGCCAGTCTCTATTTGCTTTTTTTTTTAAAGATTTTATTTTTCATTTCTCTCCCCTCCCCTCCCCCCATTGTCTGCTGTGTCCATTCGCTGTGTGTCCGTCTGTGTCTGCTTGCATTCTTATCTGCGGCACCAGGAATCTGTGTCTCTTTTTGTTGCATCATCTTCAGTGTCAGCTCTCTGTGTGCGGCACCACTCCTGGGCAGGCTGCGCTTTTTTCGCACAGGGCGGCTCTCCTTGTGCAGGGGTCTCCCCTGCATGGGGGAGACCCCTGCATGGCACAGTATTCCTTGCTCGCATCAGCACTGTGCGTGGGCTGGCTCACCACATGGGTCAGGAGGCCCTGGGTTCAAACCCTGGATCTCCTATATGGTAGGCAGATGCTCTATCAGTTGAGCCAAATCCATTTCCCTCTATTTGTTTTTAAATTAGAAAATCCCGGGACTCAACAAAAGACTCAGGTAACTTGGACTCAGCTCCTGCAGAGCTGCAAAACCCCCCACCACCTCTTTTCCTAAATCCTGCCACTCTCCTGTCAACTGAAAAAGGAACTCCTGAACACAACTGCGCAGAAATGACAAAAAAGTGTATGCCAGCTGCCCCAACCTCCAGAACAGGCCACTTCCTTGCCCAGATCAAACCCTATTCACACACAGCAGTTTCATCAGAAATGAAAAAGGCTTGCTAAACACGCAGTCATCACGGCCAAACAAGTAATAGAAGCAGCTCCCCTACCTAAAGGGAAATCTGCACAGCAAGCAAAACTTTGGGTGCTAATTCGAGCCCTACAACTGGTTGCCAGGCAAACAGTAAACATTTACACTAATTCTAAGTATGCATTTGCTACTGTGCATACCCATAGAACAATTTATAAGGGGAAGAAACTCCTAACTGCAGGGGGAAAAAAAAAGAAAAAATCCTTCACCTACTACAGGCAGTCTGGAAACCAAGCAAAATCACCATCACTCACTGTCAGGGACATCAGAAAAAGGAGATGCAGTTACTAAAGGAAATATACTATTGAAAAACTACACTATGCCCGGGAGAAACAGGAGTGGACAAAGGGGAAAAAAAGCACCAAACCCTAGAGAAAACCTGGCTACTCCCGGATAGCCGAGCTTCATTCCAAAGGCGGCGGCCTACACCCTTGTCCAGCAATGCCACCAGCTCACCCACTTGAAAAAACTGCTTTAAAAGCCTGCTTGGGAAATATCACCACATTGCCCAGATGACCTCGCTCTGCACCGCCGTTAGCAGCCAATGCCAAACCTGAGCTAAAAGCAGCCCCTCCCAAGGTCCCCAGGCCCCGGCCCGCATCCAGCACACAGGAACTGCCCCTTTTGAAGGCTTAACAACAAACTTTACAGAGATAAAACCAATTTGAGAGGATAAGTACTTACTAGTAATAATGTGCACCTTCTGTGGCTTGTTTGAAGCCTTTCCCACCCATACTAAAAAGCAAAAGAAGTAACTAAAGCTTTGCTCCGAAAAATAATTCCCCAGCACGGGATACCTTTATCCATAAGCAGCAACAATGGCCCGGCTTTCCTAGCAACCATCATCTAAGAGCTAGCAAAAATGGTAGGAATTAAGCGACAGCTCCACACAGCACGTAGGCCTCAGAGCTCAGGGAAAGTAAAATACATAAATCAAACCCTCAAAACCAGCCTAGCCAAGTTCTGTAAAAAATACAACAAACCAAACAGGCCTCCCTTGAGTAAATCTGCCCCTTAAAGTCAGACGCATCCCTGGACCCTCAGGCTATTCATCTTTTGAAATTCTGTTTAAACAACCACCCCCCAATTATTCAAATCTTCAAGGGAAATCTCAGGCTCCTAGGAAAAACTGGTCAGGATTCTACCCTCCAGCAGTTAGGAAAAACCCTAGCCCAAATACATGAAACTGTCCTGTCTCAGGATACCATCCCATTAGGCCACCCAGTACACCCGCACTTGCCCGGAAACCTAGTTTGGGTAAAAGACTGAAAAAAAAGGAGCCCCTCCAGCCCACGTGGACGGGCCCACATACTGTTATCCTTGTAACCCCTACTGCTCTCGAAGTTGCAGATATTGCCCCTTAGATTCATCATACTAGAGTTAAAAGGGCACACTCCAACAAGAAACAAAACAACTGGACAACTCACCCCATACCAGACTGTCCCTTGAAAATCCAAATTGCCCAGAGCCACCGAATCGCCGTCACCTGACTAGATGGACTCCTGTTCCCTATAATTCCTGCTCCTCTTCAAACTGGTCAGATTACTGTTGGGGACTAAACTAACAACTACAGCTCCCAGAAGCTAGAATGTAGTTTAAAAAAACAACTAATCTTACGCAGCAAAAAAGACACAGAAAACAGACAACCGGGGGAGGGGAGGGGAATTAAATAAAAATAAATCTTTAAAAAAAAAAACAAATAATCTTAGTAACATAACTTGTGTTTTGTAAAATGCTTTACCACCTTGTTTTCCCACTTAGCTTAATGCCCTATAAAAATTATAAGGGTGTTAAAGGGGGGAATTGTTGAGAAATAAAAAGCATAACCTTGCAAGAAAAATGATCTAATGAAGCACTCCTGCCCCTGCTTTTGTAAATCAGTGTGTGAGAATGTGGCCTTCGCAGGAGAATATCAACATGAATGATTCCTGTCTAACAAACCACTCCTGTCCCCCACTTCTGTAAATCAGCCCACAAAAGCACAGCCTTGCACCTGCATTCTGCTTCTGTAACCCTGCTTGCAAAATTTTGCCTAGCAACGCATTAGCCAATGAGCAAAAGTCATGCTGATCCCACATAAAATCCTATATAAACCTAAAAAAACTGAATACAGGGCTCGGAATTTGGAGAGTGACTCTCGCCTGAGCCCACCCGACCCCACGCGGAATAAATCTTCCTCTGCATCTGGGTGCTGTTTTGGGTTTCTCTGTCGTTCAGAACTCCTGGCTTTGCTGCAACAGACTATTTGCCACTTTGGGTAAACCTGCGTCCTGCCCGGCCCCTTCCATGAGCAGGTCAGCTGCCCCCTCCCTCCCTGCCCCTTTGTCGGCACAGTTAGGGCTTTGTCCTCCCTGCCTAAAGTGGCCCCCGCTGGTCTCCATGGCGCCTTTTTCGCCCCTTCCTTCCGCGTGGCGGGTCCTGTGTTTGTCCCACGACCCTGCCTGGTCCACACGACCGCATTCACTGGGGTCCGAGTGTCTCCAGCCTTCGCTCCGGCCCCTGTTCACGAGCGTTTCCCGACAGGCCAGTAACTCCAGGGCTAGCGCCGGCGCCGGGGGTGGGAGCCAGGCCCGCATGTGGCAGGCGCTCAGGAGGAGCTGCTCAAAGGCGAGCGCGGCCTCGGAGAGCACCGGGCATTTGGGCAGAGGGACCCCCGAGGGAGCCGCGGACCCGACGTCTCGAGGCGCCGGTGGAGGGAGACCGGAAGGGAAAAGGCCGGGGACCCGCCCCTGCGCAGGCGCAGCAGCTCCAAGGCGCGGGCTGGAGGCGGGGACACGCAGCCCCGCCCACACCACGGGGCCCGTCCCACAGCCGCCAGTGCCCCGCCCATACCGCCCCGCCCATACCGTCCCGCCACACCGAGCCGCGCCCCGCAGGCCGCCCCGGCCCCGCCCACAGCCGCCCCGGCCCCGCCCACGCCTCCTCTCGCTGGCGCAGGCGCAGCTCGGCCGCAGGCCAGCGCTCCGCAGATTCGTCACGTGTGGCGGCGGGGACCGGCCCCTGAGGTTCCAAAAAGTCGGCGGCAGCGCGGCCCGCGCCCGGAAGTGCCCCTGGTCGCGGCCGCCCGTCCTGGGCTGCGAGCCGAGCGAGGCCGGGGTCGCGGCGGCGGGGCGAATCGGCGCCAGGTGCGCCTCCGTGCGCGTCCGCCGCCCGCGCGTGTTCGGGGAGCCCCCGGGGGACCAGCGGGCGGGAAGGGCCACGTCCTTGTTCACGCCCCTGCGAGGACCCTGGCGCGGCCTGCACGGCGGGGCTCGCAGCTCGTGGAGCTCGGGGCACCGGGGGCGCGCAGCTGACCAGGCGCTCAGCTCACCCTGGGGCGGGGGGCCCGGAAGGAGCCCGCAGGTAACCGGGGTCTCAGAGAGGAAGGGCCCACAGCCGGGCCTCGGGGTGCCAGCGCCCGCAGATGCTGGCATTCGGGGAGCGTTCTCTGGGATAGGGGCTGCCCTGGGATGTTGAGGCGCCTGCCTGGTCCCTTCCCGCTGGGTGCCGGTTGGAACCCCCCCCCCAGTTGTGACAGCCAAGAATGTCTTCAGACATTGCCACGAGTTACCTGTTGAGAGCCGCTGCTGCGGACAAGGGAGGGTTGCAGGCTGGCAGGGGGACGCTGGCGGGGGCAGTGGCCACCCCTGGGGGGAAGGACACGGAGCCAGGCGAGGCCGAGGAGGCCGCTGGGCAAGTGCGGGGCGGAGGGGACCGCGGGCCGGACGCCATCTGCCCTCGGACTTCCTCCTCGCCGCAGGATGGACCCCGAGCGCGCTGCCGTCCGGCTCGCCGTCGGGGAAGCCATGCAGACCCTGGCGTCTTCGGAGGACGGCAGCCACGTCTTTGCCACCCTGGGGGCCCTGAAGCGGTACCTGGGAGGAGCGGAGAGCCCGGCCCCGCCCGGGGAGAGGGAAGAGTTTGCCCAGGTCCACTTCCCCGCCCTGCTCAGGTGTCTGGTCAGCAAGGCCAGCGCCGACTGGCTGGGGCTGCTGCCCGGCGGGCGGCTGGAGGCGCTGTGGGCCAGCTTCTTCCTGGAGGGCCCGGCTGACCACGCGCTCCTCGTGCTCCTGGAGGCTGTCGAGGCCACCCCCGGGTGAGTGGGCGGGGTGGCCGCGGGGTCGCCGGCCCGGCCAGGGTTGGGGGGGGATGCTGCCAACCAGTGGGCCCTCTGCGGGGACCCGGCCCTCAGTGGCGCAGAGGTGAGCGGAGCCTGTGCGCGGCTGTTCTCGCGGGCTGTCCTTGTGTGCGCGACACCCCGGAGGCCGGGGGAGGCTGCCCTGGCCTTCTCCACGAGGAAAGCCCCTGGGCCTCCTCGCCCCACGGTGCGTCCTCGGCGCCTTGGGCACAGTGTGGGCGGAGGACGGGAATTTGGCACGTTGGCGTCGCCGAAGGCCGCGGTGGTGAGGTTGTCTCCAGGCTTAGCCCCACGGTGTCCACCTGCCCTCCTGCCGTGTCCCTGTCCTTAGCACCATGGTCCCTCCGTGCCGCGAGGCCCTCCAGCCGCTGCAGCAGGCGCTCGGCCGCTTGCGTTACCCCGCGTTTTCAAGGGGACCACGGTGGTGCCTGGCGGGCACCGGACCCCACCTGGGTGCCAGACCGAGGGAGCTCCCGGCCCGGTGCCCAATCGCACCGCGTCCCCCGCGAGGACGCCGTCTTCGCGAAGCTGGGGTTTCGGTGGTTGCCGTGGTGAAAAGGAAGCTCCGTGGGAGGGCGGCGTAAGGCAGGAGACGGGGTGGCGTGTCCACTCTGACCCCGAGGTTGGAGACGGGGCACAATGCCCGGCAGGCATGTGTCCCCCCGGAGGTGGCCGCGGTCGTCGAGGAAGCAAACCAACCCCCGACCTTTTCTTTCCGTCAGCGTGTCAGGGCGCAGATACCGGCAGCTGGGACTGCCTGCCTGGCGGTACTTGCGTGTCCCCTGGGTTGGGGGCCGTGCCTGACACACCTGTCCTTGGCACAGCCCAAGTTTCCGTCTGCTGAGGCTGGCGCGGCTGCTGGCGGAGTTCCTGAGCGCGGGCAGGCTGGCCGCGCTGATGGCGGCGCAGTGTCGGCGGACGCAGCCCGGCTCCCCGCTGCTGCAGGAGACGCTGCTCGGCGCAGTGGTGGGCCTGCCCGACCGCCTGGGGAACCGGCTGCGGCGGGAGACCCTGCCCGCCTTCCTGCCGCAGGCCTACTTCCCGCTGCTGGCCGTGGAGGCGGTGCGGGCGCTGCAGGACGTCGCCGAGGCCCTCCGAGGTGAGCCTGTGCCCACACCTCTGCGCCCGCACTTCCCGCAGCACTCCTCGACCCTCTTCCCCCCTGGTGAGGCCTCTGGGGGGCTCTAGGGTCTCTGGGCAGTGCCGCCGGGCAGGCCCCTGTCAGAGGGCCATGACCCTCGCGCCGGAACCACGTCCATGTCTCAACTGTGGGCCTCGGAATGTGGCGATCTTGACGCCTTCCTGGCGGGGGGGACGCGCTCAGTGGGTTGGGCAGCCAGGCCCTCTCCCCTGCTTCCTGAAGGCCGGGAGCGGGTCCGTCTCTCCCGCTGCGTGGCCGCCCCCCTGGTCCCCTGACCTGGTTAGGGCCACTGGCTGCGGGCGCCTGCGGGACGCCGGCCCGGGGAGCCTGGGGGTCTTTGGTGCCTGGGGGTGGGTGGCATCAGCGACTCAAGGGGCAGGGTCCCTGCGAGGGGGTTTTGGGTCATCGGTTGCATCTCACCTCATGCTTGTTCTCTGCCCTCGTCACGCTCACATCCTTTGCCCTTTGCCCTCTGTCCTCCGCCCTCTGCTCTTGTCACAGACGTGTCGTGGCCACAGGAAGCCCCAAACGCTGCAGTAGGCCCAGCCAGCCAGGGGGCACTGGAAGGGGGCGGGAGGCCCCTGAGCCACCACAGGCCGAGGCGCACTGTGCGGTGCTCTGCCCCACGGGGGGTCTGCAGTGGGGACGCGCGCCCTGCCCCACCCCCCGTCCCAGCTGGACGTGGGGGTGCATGCGCGGGCCCCAGGCTTCGTGGCCGTGCCGCCTCTGGGCCGGTCGTCTGCTCCTGCCCTGTCTGCAGCAGGCATGTGTGTCCAGCAGGCCCCTCCATGCACCCCCCACTGCACACCGGGCGCCACTCGAGCCTGCGCGCTGGCAACCGTGCCATGCCCTGGACACCGGGGTTGCCGCAGTGGGGAAGCCGCGGCAAGACGCCCACCCAGGGCTCCCGGCGCAGACAGGCCCGCCAGCCCCCGTGCAGCGCTCCTGCCCTCGAGGCCTCGAGACGCGCTGGTGGCCTCCAGGGCAGAGGCCGCAACGAGTCACATGTTGCCTCGTTTTAAGGGCCACGCTTCCAAACTCACATGTGCCACGTTCCACATTCGCTCCGCCCGCTCCTGCCCCGCCTCACCTGCGTAGTTTTCTGTTTTCGTTCTTCTCACCATCTCGGGGCCGTGCGCCCTCGGGCCTCCCTGCCCCCAGCGTGCTCCTGGGCGCCCGCCCCTGCCCGCTCGCCTCGCGCTGCCGCGTCTTCCGCATTGCCGTGGCCGCCCGACGAACTGAGGCCTCGAGGGTTTAAACGGTGTCGCCGGAGCGACGTGTTAGGCGGCCCCGGTTCTGGTTGGGGTCAGGCTGGATTCACGAACGGCTAGGACCGAGTCGGCGTCTGCGCGCTGCGCGCTCCCTCGTCCCCGCGGGGCTCCCTGGGGCGCCTGCCGCCGGTGCCCTCAGGCCCGCCTCTGTCCCGCAGGCGGCGTGGACTGCTGCGTGTCCTTCGTGGCCCGGGTGCTGGGGAAAGCCTGTGTCCACGGGAGACAGAGTGAGTATGCCCCCGGATTGCGGGTCCGCCGCCAGCCCCCCGCCCCCCCTCGCCTCTGCCCGGCCTCAGCCCAGGCCTCCGCGTGTCCCCGCAGGGGAGGTGCTGGGGGTGCTGGTGCCCCGCCTGGCCGCGCTCACCCAGGACGACGGCGTGTGGCAGCGGGTGTGCTGGCGCCTGCTGGAGCGCGTGCCCGACCGCGCCCTGGAGGCCGTGCTGACTGGACTCGTGGAGGCTGCGCCGGGGTAAGGGGCGGCGGGTCCCGCTTCCAGGATGGCGGGGGCTCTGGGCCCTTCCGCTGCGGTGCCCTCTGCTTGTGAGCGTGTTTGCCTTCCGAGAAGGCAGGGCGCGCGGGCTCTGATGCTGTCCTTGGGGTCCTGCGCCGGGGCCTGCGCCGAGGCCCCGGTGACCCCTCACGGTCAGTGCTCCTGGGGCATGCAGTGGTGGCCTCTCGCGGATGGCGCTGTGCCTTCCTCGGGGCCGCTGGCCCAGGCGGGTCGCTTGGTTGTGCCTTTGTCGCTTGGCGGGTCTAGGGCCCCCGGCTGGTCTGTGCTGCGGGAGGACGCGGCGGCCCTGACCTAGAGTCCTCCTGCGTAGACGCTGGGGGCGCCTGTGGCCGCTTTCCGGCGGCCTCCACGCACGTGTGTGTAATGGACGAGGCCGACTCGCCCGTGTGCGTGGGGCGCGTCGAGGCGTCTGCGTCTCTCTGGGAGCCAGAGGTCCTCTTCGGGGCGCTGGCCTCGTGTCCTTGGCGTTTCTTGGTAAAGCCCCTGCTCCCTGAGATCCTGCCCCCACCTGATCCCTCCGGGTTTGCTCTGGGGCTTTGGGCGGGAGCCCTCGCCGCCCTGGGCCCGCCGCGCGGCGTCCCCCGCACTCCACACCGCGCGCCCTTCCTGCTCCGAGTGTGGGCGTGTTGGTGCAGGCTTCTTTCCTGCTCTTCCGGTTTCTCTTTTCCTCCCTGTTGTCTTTTCTCCGTGCTCTTGCCTTCGTGGCCTTGGCCACGTGGCGTTTGGAGTGTGTGTGAGGAAGGAGCCAGGCCTATCTCAGACCTCGCTGGTCGAAGGGATCTGCCCCCCCTGGGAACCAGAAGTCTCCCCCTCCTGGGGACGCGGGGGTCCTCGGGACAGTCCAGCCCAAACCCGTTTGTGGAAATAGAGCTTTATTGGCACGCAGCCGGCCTGCACGCTTATGTGTGCCTGCAGCTGCTCTCGGCAACAGGGACCTGAGAGTCCGGCGGCCCGTGACCCCTGCCCCCCGCCCTTGTGGAGCCTGCTGGCCTCTGCCAACGAAGCTGCTTGACCTTGGACTTGGCCAGGCAGGGCAGGGACACGGCCACGTCATGCCCTCGTAGCCCCCGGGCGGTGGCTCTCCGTGGGTCACCTGGAAACGGGGCGCTCGGCCTGGCCCCAGGGGCGCGGGGCGCACGGCACGTGGGTGGCACAGCACAGCCCCGCCCGGCCCGAGCCAGCGCCCCCGTGAGGAGCGTGACGCCCGCTCCCCGCCACCCCCTCGCAGGCCCGCGGTCCTGTCGCGCTTGCTGGGGGACCTGGTGATGAAGAGCAAGAAGGCTGAGTTTGTGATGACCCGGAAGCTTCTGCTCCTGCAGTACCGCTCCACGGTGAGTGTGCTGGGCGGGCACGGGCTGTGGGAAGGCAGCCGAGTGGCACAGGGGGCCGGCCCGGGGGCTGCCCAGCGACAGCCCTGCCGTGAGCGAGGCCTGGGGTGGGTCTCCCCCAAACGCGAAGCCCCCGGCGGCACCTCCACTCTTAGTTGTCCTGGTAGCCGCTCCCCACCGGGCTCAATGCTGGCACGTGGGGACCTCCTGGCTCACGGCCTCGGCTCCGGGCCCTCCTATGGCGGCGGGGGCCCCGTTCCGCTGGAGCCCAGCTCTGGTGGCAGGGCCGGCTGCGCAGTGGGAGGAAGGTGCCTGGAGCTGGAGGGGGGTGCACGTACGCTCGTGTCCACGCCCACAGGGCCTGCTGCGCGCCCCGCGCCCGCGGCACGCCATCCACGTGGTGGGCGGGGCCTCTTGGAGGCCGGCGGGGACCCTTTGGCAGGTGCCCGTGAGCAGCCGCCTACAGGGGCACGAGCCGACAGCCGGGGCGGGTGGGCGGGGGTTGAGGCTGCGGGGCGGCAGGGTCCCGGAGGGCTGGGGCTGGGCAGAGGGCTGTGTGGAAACGCGTCGCACTGGCTCCCGTGCCAAGGTCAGGGCCGAGGGTGGAAATGAACCAAGTCCCGCTCGGGGGTGGCCGTGACGCTGCCAAGTGGCCAGGCCTGGGGGACCCGGGGATGGCCAGGGCGGGCAGCAGGCGCGGCCACAGCTGGAGCAGGAGGCGCGGGACGGGGCTCAGCTTTGTTTTGTAACAATGGAACCTTCTGCGGGGCCTGGGGAACGTTTCCCAGCAGCTGCCCTCGATGCGAGGACCACCGAGGTGGTTTTCCGAGACCCCACCACCCAGCGGGGCGGGGGAAGCTCCTCGCCCGTGCTCTAGAATGTTCTCCTGTGACCAGGTCCCCGGCCCAGCCCGCAAACGGCAGGGAGAGCGTGCAGCGCGCTGGGTTCCTCGGCGCTGCCCTGTTGGCATCAGTGTTGGAGCAGTAGGAACTGAGCCTCTTTAAAACGTATTCCTAAAATAGTAATCCAAGAGCCAAATAAGACGTCACAGTAGAAGTGACAGAACTTGAGCGGGACGCGCGCAGCGAGCCTCCATGGAGACAGGATGCGGCCTAAGTAGGAACTGCGGGGTGTAGCCTTAGGTAGCTGTAGAGCGTAGCGAGAGGTTTTAGGAGGAGCCCGAGAAGGCAGCAGGCAAGTGGGCACGTCACGAGAGCTTACGAGGCAGGAGGTGGTCCCTGGACAAGCAGAACCAGCCGTGCTTCATAGATGGAACTCCACCTCATGGGAGAGGGAGGATTTCCACGCGAACTGGAAACCTCATGTGAGGTGGGAGATCCCCGGAAATCTGCGTGGCCCAAGGTGTGCAGAGGCCGCCCTGCCTCGGGTCGGCGGGACAGGGTCGCCCCTGCAGCCCGCCCTGTGCTGCCCCGTCCCGGGAGCGCCCCTGCGGGCGGCCGCGCCCTGCCCGTCCTCAGGAGCCGGGCCTTCGTTGCAGACAGCCATGCTGCAGGGCCTGCTGGGGTACCTGGCCGCGGATAGCCGGCGGCGCCCTCTCCTGCTGCAGGTAAGTGCCCCCTGCGCCCCGTGTGTGCCCAGGAGAGGGGCCAAGCGGGGCAGGCCGTCGAGGGCCCCTCTGGTGGGCGGGGGTGGGCACCGGGGGCCGCCCGCGGGAAGGCGTGGGCTCCCGGGCACGCGTGGCTCCTGCAGGTGCTGAGGGAGCTCCTGGAGACGTGGGGCAGCCGCAGCGCCATCCGGCACACGCCCCTGCCGCAGCAGCTCCACGTCAGCAAGGCCCTGCTCATCTGCCTGGCGCACCTGCGGGAGCCGGAGCTGGCGGGCGTACGGGACGGTGAGCCGGGCGGTGGCGGTGGGGGGCGGAGGTGGACCGGTGGAGGGTCAGCGGGGGTGGGGGTGGGCCAGGGTGTGGGTGTGGGTGGGGGTGAAGGTGTCGGCCGGGGCGGGCATGTCAGGCAGGGCGGGGGTGTGGGCGGGGCGGGGGTGTCAGCTGGGGAGGGGGTGCTGGCGCAGGGCGGGCCAGCGCGGGGCTGTCGGCGGGGCCGTCGGCGGGGCCGGGGTGTTGGCAGGGGTGGGCTGGGGTGGAGTATTGGCTAGAGGTGGGCGTGCTGGCGTGGGCTGGGCCGGGGCGGGGGCGCGGTAGAGCTGGCCGGGTGTCGCGGAGGGCACGGGCGGCGTGGGCGCGGGCTGAGGGCCACCCGCCGTCTGCAGACCTGCTGGCCGGCGTGCTGGCCGGCGTGAAGAACCGCCTGGACAGCAGCCTGCCCGCCACGCGCCGCCTGGGCATGGTCGTGGCCGAGGCCGCCAGCGCCCGACTGCACCCCGAGGGGCCACCCCTGCGCTTCCAGGTGAGCGCCAGGCCTCGGGGCTCCCTGCCGCCCTGCCTGGCCCCCTGCCCCCAGGAGGCCCCGCATGCCCCCGTCCCCAGCTGCAGAGCCCCCGCCAGCCGGGGCGTCTCGGGCCCTCGCACGGGCCCACACCCGAACGCATGCCCCGGGGATTTAAGGGGCTGCCCTCTGTCCGTGGAGCGCCCGGGGCGCTCGGCCCCCTGGAGGGCAGCCCTGCCCCCCATGGCACACCGTGCCCACCACCGCCCAGGCTCTGCCGTGGAGGGCGTCCCCGGGATGGGGGCTGGCTGTTGGCCAGATGGGGGCCGGGTGGGGCCCGTGGGGGCGGGGTGGGGGCCCGGGCGGAGCTGCCTCCAGCGTCTGTGCTTTCAGTACGAAGAGGACGAGCTGAGCCGAGAGCTGCGGGCCTTGGCGGCCCTGCCGACAGGGGAGGACGGCGCCACGGAGTCGGGGTGATGCCCACGCTCTCTCCCTGCGCGGGGCGGGGGCTGCCCCCTGGGCTCTCCTCGTATCTCGCATTCTGAACCTAGCTGTGAGGGCCGAGCGGAGGAGTCGAGGGGGCTGGGGCTGGGGTTGGGGAGGCCGCGGCCTTCCCGCGGGTGACCTCTCAGTGCCTGAGGGGCTTGCTTTGGTTTCCCAGGAGCCCCCCCGCCACCCCGGGGGCTGCCGAGACGCCGGCCGGAGAGAGCACAGAAGGCAGGGCCCCTCCGGCCCAGGCGCCGGGCTCTGACTCCGAGCTGGACAGGTGGGGTCCCATGTGGGCAGCGGGCAAGGAGGAGCGCCCCGGGGCGGCCTCGGAGCCGGGTGAGGTGTGGGTGAGGAGGCGGTCGCCGGCACGGTGGTGTGCTCCGACCTCGAGTCAGCGGGCGCGGCCCTCGTGGCTCCCCTGCAGGCCCCAGCTGACCCGGGGCCTGTGCCGCCGCGCTGGGAAGCACCGCCCGCAGCCGCTGGCCGGCCACTGCTCACTCCTGCTCCTCCCACAGCGACGACGAGTTTGTCCCCTATGACATGTCGGGGGACGGAGTGCCAGGCAGCGGCAAGGCGCCCGCGTACATCCGCGACTGTCTGGAAGGTGGGTGCGGCGGCCCCCGTCCCTGTGCCATGGGCTGGGGACAGCGGCCGCCCTGTGCTCCGCCCCGGCCCCGTCTCACTCCCTCCATGGCGGATGGCTGGACGCGGCCCTCGGTCCGGCAGAGCCGCTCGCTCGGAACTGCCAGCCTGGCGCTCTGCCCGCATCTGCCCAGCGTTCCCAAGGCCGTGGCTACCTGCGCCCTTTGTGGGAGGCAGGGCTTCCGGCCAACACGGCCTGTGTGGTCTGTGCAGCCCTGACGACGTCCGAGGACGCGGAGCGCTGGGAGGCTGCACTGCGCGCCCTGGGGGGCCTGGTGCCCCGCAGCCCTGCTGCCACCCGCGAGGTGAGGCGGCCCCTGGGGCGCTTGGGAGGCCGTGGGGGGTGCTGGGGGAGTCGGGGCGGTGTTGGGGAGACCATGGGGAGGCCGGGGGGTGTGCCAGGGAGGCTGTGGGGGGCACTGGGGAGGCGGGGGGAGGCTGGGGAGGCCACAGGGCCACAGGGGGTGCTGGGGGGCTGGGGGAACTGGGGAGGCCCGGGGCCCCTGGCGCAGCTCCCCCCCTGGCCTGCACCCCGGCTGCGTCGTGAAGAGCCAGGTCTGGGCTCTGCGTCCAGCGCGCGCGGGGCGGCCCCGGGCGGCTGTGGGTGTCAGAGCCCCGAGGCCCTGGTCCTGAGCGCGCCCGTGCAGGTGAGTGTGGAGCTGGCTGCGGTGCTGCTGCACCTGGAGGAGAAGACCTGTGTGCCGGGATTTGTGGAGCTGCGGCGGGGGGCCCTGGTGGCCGTCACGGTCGCGGACCCCGTGCGGGTGAGTCCACCCGGGCCTGCGGGCGGGGCCCCGGAGAGGCGAGGGGCCGTGGGTGGGGGTCCCGAGGCCACGGCCTGCAGTGGCTTCTCGTTTGCCCGGCCCAGGTGGCGGAGTACCTCACCACGCAGTTCTACGCCGTCAACTACAGCCTCCGGCAGCGCATGGACATCCTGGACGTGAGTCCCACCCCCACCCCATCCCCCATCGTGCCCACCGTGTCCAGGGCCCAGGGCCAGGCCAGGCAGGAAGGGCCTGGGGGGGGCCAGGGCGCGTGGGCGCAGCAGGGGCTGGTCCGGCGGACGGCGGGCTCTGCTCTCGGCTGCCTCACAGGGCACTGCGGGGGCCGTGGGTCTCCTCGGCAGGTTTGTTCTTTTCTCTTAAGTAGCAGCTTTCTTGAGGCGACAGTCACACGTCCTAAAACTCACCTTTCCTGTCTTCTTCCGTGGTTTGCTTTGGTTGTATTTTTGCCTGATCATATCGTGTTGTAACGTGAACATATGGCTGCTCGGGGTTTCAAAGGGAAACAGCCTTATCCACGCACTCTGAGCCACGTTCGTGTTTCACACGAGGTTTGCTGTGCCATTCGGTCGCATGCTGCGTTTTTCAGCTTTCCTTCTAGGGATCACGCGCCTTAGATGCCACACCCGCGTGTTAGCGCCGCTCGTTCCAGCCGCTGCCATGTGCTTTCACCATTTCTGGTGATTTCCAAAGATTTACAAAGATCTTTTCACCAATTCTGTACAGATTAAACCTCAGGTTTCCATTTTCAATTCCTGGTGACCAGTTTTCTAGTTCTTAATGCCTTGAGTTTACACAGTATGGTTTTGTTCATAGCAGCACGAATCGCTCTGGCTTCATCGTGCAACAGAATGTCCTAGGTTCACTCACGTTGCCATGTGCTTCACAACATCATTTCTTCTTACAGCTGCGTGATAGTCCATTGTGTGAACACACCACAGTTTGCCATACTCATCGGGTAATGGACACTTGGGTTGTTTCCAGCTTTTGACAGTCGTGTTCAGTGCCGCTGTGAACATCAGTGTGCACATGTCTGTTCGTGTCCCTGCTCTCAGTTCTTCGTATATACCCAGGAGTGGTGTAGCACGGTCATGTGGCAAGTCTATAGTCAGCTTCTTTAGGAGCTGCCCAGCAGTCCTCCCAGTGGCTGCTCCATTCTGCATTCCACCAACAGCGATAAGTGTTCCTGTCTCTCCACATCCTCTCCAACACGTGTGGTTCTCTGCCTTTTTAATAGTGGCCATTCTCGTAGGTGTGAAATGAGAGCTCATTGTAGCTCTGAGTTGCATTTCCCTAATAGCCAGTGTTGTTGAACAGTTTTTCATGTGTTTTTTTCACCATTTGTATCTTTTTTGGTTAAATGTCTCTTCAAGTTTTTTTGCTCCCTCCGCTTTGGCCTATTTTTAAATTGGATCGTTGTCTTCATTGTTGAATTGTAGCATCTCTTTATATATCCTGGATCTTAAACTTATTGGACATGTGATTTCCAAATATTATCTCCCATTGAGTCAGCTGCCTTTTCACCCTTTTGATAAAGTCTTGTGAGGTGCAAAGTGTTTAATTTTGAGAAAGTCCCATTTATCTTTTTTTTTCTTTTGTCACACATGCTTTGAGTGTAAGGTCCAGGAAACCACCACCTACCACAAGGTCTTGAAGATTTTTCCCTACATTTTCTTCTAGTGTTTTATGATCCTGGCTATTATATTTAGGTCTTTAGTCCATTTTGAGTTGATTCTTGTATAGGGAGTGAGATAGGGGTCCTCTTTCATTCTTTTGGTTGCTATCCAGTTATTCCAGCACCATTTGTTGAAGAGACTGTTTTGTCCTGTTAGTGTGGCCTTGGTAGGTGTGTCAAAAACCGTTTAGCCGTAGAGGTGGTTTATTTCTGCACTCTCAGTTCTGTTCCCCTGATTGATATGTCTAGCTTTATGCCAACACCATGCTGTTTTGACCACTGTAGCTTTGCACTATGTTTCAATGCCAGCTAGTGAAGTTCCTCCCACGTCGCTCTTCTTTTTGAGTGCTTTTGGCTATTTGGGTAACTTTCCCTTCCAAAGTAGTTTGGTAATTTCCTGTTCTATTTCTGTAAAGTGGGCTGTTGGGATTTGATTGGTATTGCGTTGAATCTGTAAACCAGATTGGGTAGGATTTTCACCGTCATGCTATTTAATCTTCAGTCCATGAACACGATATGTCCTTCCATTTGTTTAGGTCTTCATTGACTTCTTCTAGCATTTTTTTTTTTTTCACCTTTTAGATTTTTACTGGTAGTTCTCTGAAGAATCAAAATAGCTGGTAAATTACTTTAGATTCATCAAGACTGTATATCCTTTGTTTTTAATCTTAAGTGATGTACACCATAATATAAAACAAACCAAAGAGACTGATTTTATGACTAGGTGTTACTCACTGTGTCATCCTGAAGCAGTGGGATGGAGGGAGAGGCTGTTCTCCAAGGAGAAGAGAGAGAGAGAGTGCGAGGCAACTAAATTATGGCCTATTTTCTCCCCCTTTCAATGTGCTGGGAAGGGGCCAATGATTTCTTAAACTGACACCTGTTTCCTAGAGCATGGGACGCTCAAACCCTGGGTAGGAGAGGGCCGCAGTACAAACCAAGCCCAAAGAAGCAGACTGGGGCAGGGAGGCATGGCGACTGCCTGGCAGAAGAGGCAAACTCGGAGCCCCACGCAGAAAAGGACGTTCTTACACCTCAGACATTGCAGAACCAGTGTAACACTAAGAGGCTTTGTTTAAAAGGGTGGAAAAAAGCACACCAAGCCTGGAAGAACCTTGCAATTGCGCTGAGCATGGATTCACGTTCAGTCGCCCTGTGGGGGAGGGGCGGGAGGGTAACCGCGCCCCAAAGCGGCTCAGTCTGGCTCTCCCACCCCTTCTCCCTGATGCCACCTGGGAGCCAGGCCAAGTTTGGGTTGATGACGTACAGACCCCAGAATGACCAAGGCCGTCTCTGGTGGGCTAAGGAGGGGGGACGGACACTTCTCAAAATACAAATCCATTTAATATGGAAGGAACAGCCAGGACTGTTCTGGTGGCACTTGCCTTGCCCAACTCTTCCCCACTTTCCCCCCAGCTCAAAGCCTAGGCCCAGAGAGACTGGCAAGCACCTGATCTTCCTTTCCCAAAAGAAAATCCAGAAGAAGTGTGCCCCTTGCCTTGCCCACAAGTGGGCTCTGCAGGGCCTCCTGGGGGCGGTGGTTCCGTGGCAGGGCCAAGGCAGGGCCTGGTCTCAGCTGGCTCCTGCCCGAGCCATGAGGTCATTGTTGTGTAATACCAAGACTTCCTTAACGTCTTTCAGCTCAAAGCCCATTTCCTTACATTTGCTCATTAACTGAAGAAACTCCATCATCTTTTCCCCTGAACACTGGTGCATTTCCAGAGCATCTTCCACTAAAAGAGGGCCGAAGCCCTTCTCACAGAGTTGCCCATGTGCAAAGAGATAGTCGAGAATCTGCTCAGTATTTTCCCCTTTCTTCTTCATGGCTCTCAGGACACACTCACTGGGGGATAGTGTCTGCAGTCCAGAATAGGCCTGGGGATATCTGGGAGTGTTGGGCACTTGTGACACTGAAAAATTAGGTGGGGTGAGCATGGGACCTGCATTCGGAGGTGATGATTCTTCTGTGCACACAGACAAGACAGAGAGGGAGGGCATCTGGGAGGAGGGGGACAGGGTTGGCACCTGTGTGCCACTGTCCAGGTTCAGAGCTGAAAGCCCAAGAGTGTGATGCCCGTTGAGCTCACTGGCACTGCTCCGGGTGGAAGGCTCTAGGGAATTCCGGAACGTGCCGTTGCAGAGGCAGGCCGTGCTATGGAAAGTGCTCACCAGCTTGGCTGTCTTCTGATTACTGTCATCAGAATCAAGTTTGGGGAAGGACAGAGATTTGATATTGCTTACTGCAGGGGTGGGGGGAAGGGACACTTTGCAAGTCAGCGACATCTTGTCACAGTTGCCCGACTGTGGTAGGGTTATAAAGCCCTTGGGTTTGTGAAGAGGCTTGAACTCTAGGGTCGCCCGCCCCAAGGAGGCCAGGGCCTCCTCATCTTGTAACACAGACCCAGAGCCGCCTCTCGGCAAGTTACTGTCCAAAGTCTGAGCCATAATGGGTCCAGTGGCTCCTACCAGAATGTTTCTCAGCTCTTCCTTCTCATCAATAGTTTTTAACTCCACTTTGTCAAATGGGTCCTCTTCGCACTTGAAATCAGCAGGATTGAAATCTGCCTCTGTGTGGGGCGGACTGAGGATTTTCTGCTTCGCAGCACTGCTGCTGACGCAAGTCAGGGTGAGGGCGCTGTGGTGCTGTAAGCCGGCAAGGATGGGACTGTAGGCGGTAGCAATGTGGATGTGCCGGCAAGGATGGGACAGATAGGCGGTGGCATTGTGGATGTGCCGGCAAGGATGGGACTGTAGGCGGTGGCATTGTGGATGTGCCGGCAAGGATGGGACTGTAGGCGGTAGCAATGTGGATGTGCCGGCAAGGAAGGGACGGATACGCGGTGGCATTGTGGATGTGCCGGCAAGGATGGGACTGTAGGCGGTGGCATTGTGGATGTGCCGGCAAGGAAGGGACGGATAGGCGGTGGCATTGTGGATGTGCCGGCAAGGATGGGACGGATAGGCGGTGGCATTGTGGATGTGCCGGCAAGGATGGGACGGATAGGCAGTGGCATTGTGGATGTGCCGACAAGGATGGGACTGTAGGCGGTGGCAATGTGGATGTGCCGGCAAGGATGGGACGGATAGGCGGTGGCATTGTGGATGTGCCGACAAGCATGGGACTGTAGGCGGTGGCAATGTGGATGTGCCGGCAAAGATGGGACTGTAGGCGGTGGCAATGTGGATGTGCCGGCAAGGATGGGACTGTAGGCGGTGGCAATGTGGATGTGCCGGCAAGGATGGGACGGATAGGCGGTGGCAATGTGGATGTGCCGGCAAGGATGGGACGGATAGGCGGTGGCATTGTGGATGTGCCGACAAGGATGGGACTGTAGGCGGTGGCAATGTGGATGTGCCGGCAAGGAAGGGACGGATCGGCGGTGGCATTGTGGATGTGCCGACAAGGATGGGACTGTAGGCGGTGGCATTGTGGATGTGCCGACAAGGATGGGACTGTAGGCGGTGGCATTGTGGATGTGCCGGCAGGGATGGGACGGATAGGCAGTGGCATTGTGGATGTGCCGGCAAGGAAGGGACGGATAGGCGGTGGCATTGTGGATGTGCCGGCAAGGATGGGACTGTAGGCGGTGGCAATGTGGATGTGCCGGCAAGGAAGGGACGGATCGGCGGTGGCATTGTGGATGTGCCGGCAAGGATGGGACGGATAGGCGGTGGCATTGTGGATGTGCCGGCAAGGATGGGACGGATAGGCGGTGGCATTGTGGATGTGCCGGCAAGGAAGGGACGGATAGGCGGTGGCATTGTGGATGTGCCGGCAAGGATGGGACGGATCGGCGGTGGCATTGTGGATGTGCCGGCAAGGAAGGGACGGATCGGCGGTGGCATTGTGGATGTGCCGACAAGGATGGGACTGTAGGCGGTGGTATTGTGGATGTGCCGACAAGGATGGGACTGTAGGCGGTGGCATTGTGGATGTGCCGGCAGGGATGGGACGGATAGGCGGTGGCATTGTGGATGTGCCGGCAAGGAAGGGACGGATAGGCGGTGGCATTGTGGATGTGCCGGCAAGGATGGGACTGTAGGCGGTGGCAATGTGGATGTGCCGGCAAGGAAGGGACGGATCGGCGGTGGCAATGTGGATGTGCCGGCAAGGAAGGGACGGATAGGCGGTGGCATTGTGGATGTGCCGGCAAGGATGGGACTGTAGGCGGTGGCAATGTGGATGTGCCGGCAAGGATGGGACTGTAGGCGGTGGCATTGTGGATGTGCCGGCAAGGATGGGACTGTAGGCGGTGGCAATGTGGATGTGCCGGCAAGGAAGGGACGGATCGGCGGTGGCAATGTGGATGTGCCGGCAGGGAAGGGACGGATCGGCGGTGGCATTGTGGATGTGCCGACAAGGATGGGACTGTAGGCGGTGGCAATGTGGATGTGCCGGCAAGGAAGGGACGGATCGGCGGTGGCATTGTGGATTTGCCGGCAAGGATGGGACTGTAGGCGGTGGCAATGTGGATGTGCCGGCAAGGATGGGACTGTAGGCGGTGGCAATGTGGATGTGCCGGCAAGGAAGGGACGGATCGGCGGTGGCATTGTGGATGTGCCGGCAGGGAAGGGACGGATCGGCGGTGGCATTGTGGATGTGCCGGCAGGGAAGGGACGGATCGGCGGTGGCATTGTGGATGTGCCGGCAGGGATGGGACTGTAGGCGGTGGCAATGTGGATGTGCCGGCAAGGAAGGGACGGATCGGCGGTGGCAATGTGGATGTGCCGGCAGGGAAGGGACGGATTGGCGGTGGCATTGTGGATGTGCCGGCAGGGAAGGGACGGATCGGCGGTGGCATTGTGGATGTGCCGGCAGGGAAGGGACGGATCGGCGGTGGCATTGTGGATGTGCTGTGAGTCCTGGAGCAGCTCATTTTGCTCTCACCCTCAGGGCCACTCTTAGAACTCACTTGAGCCTCTGCCTCCTCAGCCTTGCACTCAGTTCCCGCTGGGCTTCTTGGATTTTCTCATTATCTTCAGCCCATTCAATGGTTTTCTTTTCCAAGGAGAAGTTATACACGAAAATCCGCACCCAACTTCTTAGAAGCCATTTAGAACCTGAACCGCCGTGGCTGCCACCGTCCCAAAGCCAAAGGGTGTTGGCGCCGGCCGGCCGCCCAGGCTCGGTCCCCCCTGGGCTCCTGACGACCCCTAGGGAGAGCCAATGCCACCACCTCCAACTCTGCCCGCCCCAGGCCAGGCCGTCCCCGTCGCCACCGCCAGCACCGCAGCCCCCGTGTTGAACTCCTCCTCCCCTCCTCCCCCCCGCCGCTCCCTCTTTTAGCATTGTTTTGTTGTTTTCTGCATATAAGTCCTGTACATCTTTGTTAAATTGATTCCTAGGTATTTGAGTCTTTTTGTTGCTATTGTAAACAGATTTTTTTCTCTGATTTCCTCCTCAGGTTGTTCCGTACTGGTGTATAGAAACATTACTGATTTTTGCATGTTGATCTTGTATCCATCCACTCCGCTAAACTCACTTTATTAGCTCAAGTAGCTGTCATAGATAATTCAGAATTTGCTATATATAAATCTTGCCATCTGTGAGTATTGAGGGTTTTACTTTCCCTTTTCCTATTTGGATGCTTCTTTTTTATTGTTTTTCATCTAATAGCTTTAGCTACAACTTCTAGTACAATGTGAATGACATGGTAACAGTGGGCATCCTTGTTTTGTTTCCAATTGTATTAGTCAGCCAAAGGGGTGCTGATGCAAAATACCAGAAATTGGTGGGTTTTTATAAAGGGTATTTATTTGGGGTAGGAGCTTACAGATCCCAGGCCATAAGCTTAAGTTCCTTCCCTCACCAAAGTCTATTTGGAGCAAGGTGGCTGCCGACGTCTGTGAGGGTCAGGCTTCCTGGGCTCCTCCCTTCCAGGGTCCTGCTTCTCTCTGGGTTCAGGTTTCCTTTCTTCCCAGGCTTGCTTCTTCCTAGGCTCAGGGTTCCTCTCTTCCTGGGGCTGGCTTCTCATTCATCTGTGAGTTTACTTCCCGGGGCTCTAGCTTAAGGCTTCAGCATCAAACTCTAACATCAAAACTCCAACATCAAAAACCCTCAAACTCTATCCTTTGCCCTGCCTTTTATCTGTGAGTTCCCACCCACCAAGGGGTGGGGACTCAATGGCCTAATGACATGGCCAAATCAAAGCCCTAATCATAACTCAATCATGCCCAGGTATAGACATAATCCAACATCTGTTTTTGGAATTCACAACCATATCAAACTGCTACACCAATTTTAGAGAGAAGGCTTTCAACCTTTCCCCACTGAGTACAATTTTGGCTGTGGGTTTTTCATATATGCCTTTTATCATATTGAAGAATTTTCCCTCTATTTCTGTCTTTTGAAGTGTTTTTATCAAGAAAAGAAGATGCCAGATTTTGTTGAATGTCTTTTCTGCATTGATCGAGGTGATCATGTGGGTTTTTCCCTTCAGTTTGTTAATGTGATGTATCATGTTAATTGATTTTCTTATGTTGAGCCAGCCTTGCATACCAGGGATAAATCCAACTTGCTTGTGATGTATAATTATTTTGATATGCTGGTGGGTTCTGTTTGCAAGTATTTTGTTGACAGTTTTTCATCTATGTTCCTTAGAGAGATTGGTCTGTAGTTTTCTTTTCTTGTAGTAACTTACCCTGGCTTTGGTATTAGGGTCATGTTGGCCTTATAAAGATGTTTCAGGTCATTTTCCCTCCTCTTCAGTTTTTTGGAAGAGTTTAAACAGGATTGGTTTTAATCCTTCTCAGAGCTCTTAGTAGAATTCACCTCTGTAGCCATCTGGCCTGGACTTTTCTTCGTGGGAGATTTGTTTGTGTATTTGTTGTTTGTCTCGGTGGTACCAGGGATTGAACCCAGGACCTTGTATGTGCAAAGCAGGCACTCAGCGACTCAGCTACTACACCCACCCCATCCTGCGTTGGGAAATTTTTCTTTTAAGATTTATTCTTATTTATTTATTTCTTCCCCCCTCCTCGTTGTTTGCACTCGCTGTCTGCTCTGTTTATCTTCTTTTTAGGAGGCACCAGGAACTGAACCCAGGACCTCCCATGTGGGAGGGAGGCACCAAGGCACTTGAGCCACCTCCAGTCCCAGCTCGTTGTGGCTCTCATTGTGTTGCCTTGCTGTGTCTTTGTTGCATCACCTCACTGCATCCTCTTGCTGCATCAACTTGTTGTGTCAGCTCGTCAATTCGCTGTCTTGCTTGTCTTCTTTAGTAGGCGTCAGAACCTGAACTCAAGACCTCCCATGTGGTAGGCGGGCACCTGGCTGCTAGAACCATATCCGCCCCCCCGTTGTGAGATTTTTTATGACAGTTTCAGTGTCTTTGAATGTGATTGGCTTGTTAAGTTCTTGTATTTCTTCTAGTGTTGGTGTAGGTTATTTGTGCATTTCTAGGAATTGGTCACTTCATCTTGGTTGTCTAGTTGTTGGGATACAGTTTCTCATGATATTTTCTTATTCCTTTTATTTCCGTGGGGTCGGTCATCACTTCCCCCCTTTCAGTTTCTAATTGTATTTATTTTCATCTTCTGTCCTTTTTTCTTTGTTAGTTTAGCTAAGGGGTTTGTCAATTTTATTGATCTTCTCAAAGAATCAGCTTTTGGTCTTACTGATTTTCTCTCTTTTTATTTTTTTGTTGTTCTCAATTTCATTTATTTCTGCTCTAATCTTTATTATTCCTTTCCTTCTGCTTGCTTTGGGATTGTTTTGCTGTTCTTTTTTCCAGTTCCTCCAGATGTGCTGTTAGGTCTTTGATGTTAGCTCTTTCTTCTTTTTAAATATAGGCATTTAGGGCTATAAATTTCTCTCTTAGCACTGCCTTTGCTGTACCCCTTAAGTTTTGATATGTTGTGTACTTGTTTTCATTTGTCAGTATACTTACTAATTTCTCTCACAATTTCTTCTTTGACCTGCTGATTGTTTAGGAGTGTGTTGTTTAGCCTCTACACGTTTGTGAATTTTCCCCTTTCTTGCCTATTATTGATTTCAAGTTTCATTCCATTATGATCTGAGAAGCTGCTTTGTATTATTTCAGTCTTTTTATGTTTATTGAGAGCTGCATTGTGACCTAACGCGGTCTATCCTGGAGAAAGATCCACGGGTGCTTGAGAAGCATGTATAACCCACTGATTTGGGATGCAACTGTCTGTATATGTTTGTTAGATTTAGCTCGTTTATTGTATTGTTTAAGTTCAGTTCTCTTTTTCCTTGTTGATCTTCTGTCTAGTTCTATTTATTGCTGTGATTTGGTTTTGGAAAATTGTATGCGTCTCATTGATTAGTTGTCTGAAATCCTGCCTCTCTTCTGGGGCTTTTTTTTTCCTCTCCCCTTCCCCGCCCCCACCCCCCCAGTTGTCTGCTCTCTCAGTCCATTCACTGTGTGTTCTTCGGTGGCCGCTTCTATCCTTATCAGTGGCACCGGGAATCTGTGTTTCTTTTTGTTGCGTCATCTTGTTGTGTAGCTCTCCGTGTGTGTGCAGCACCATTCCTGGGCAGGCTGCACTTTCTTTCGCACTGAGCGGCTCTCCTTATGGGGCGCACTCCTTGCACGTGGGGCTCCCCTATGCGGGGGACACCCCTGCGTGGCACGGCACTCCTTGCGCGCATCAGCACTGCGCATGGGCCAGCTCCACACGGGTCAAGGAGGCCTGGGGTTTGAACCGCGGACCTCCTGTGTGGTAGGCAGACGCCCTATCCACTGGGCCAAGTCCGCTTCCCTCTTCTGGGGCTTTGATATGTTCCTCTCCTTGGGCCATGCCTTCCATTTTCCTAGCATGGCTGGTGATTTTTGCTGATGTCTGGGCATCTGATTAGGGTGGTGAGAAAACAGATGCTCGATTTCTGTCGTGTAGGGCTTTCATGGCTGGAGGCTGTGTGCCCCTGCTGCTCTTGGATTCTTGGTTCGAGCTGTTCTGGGTCTTTAGGACTGTCCTGCTAGTTGCTCATGTCTGGGCTCTGGACCAGCAATGGGTTGCAGACCCACTTCCCGGGGCCTTGGGGCGGGAGGCTGCAAAGGCTGGACAAGCCTCCCGTATTTGATTTCCTCACGTGCACTTCCTCGGCCTGCCAGCAGATGGCGCTCTCGGCAGCGCTCAGTTCCGAGCCAGTGATCCAGCCTTCGCTGCGGCCCCTCCCTGTTCCCGGGGAGGAATTAGCTCCCCTCCCCTCCGAGGCCTCAACCCACCCTGGCCATCGAGGAGGGTGACGGGGTGGCACCTCTAGCCCCCGCCGGCTCCCGAGGCATCGACGGCGGCCCACCCACCTGGATGGGCTCCTGGGACCCAGCAGACCAGATCCGGGGTCAGAAGCTGGCCAGCCCTGGGCTGTGTCCCCCGCTCTCCCCTCTCCCGGGGAGGTGGGTCCCTGGAGCCCTTGTAGCCGCAGGCCCCCAGGCCTGTGGGTGGGCGAATCGCCGGTGGGTGGGGCAGGGCGCGGCGGGCAGCCGCAGCCTTCACTCGGTTCCCTGAGGCTGCTTTTCCCACGCCCCTCTCTCCTCTGGGCATGTCCTGCCTCCCCTGGGGTCCTGAACCCTAGAAGGTTCTTCCCAGGCCGCTCCAGCCGTCCTCTCGCTGTTTTTCTGGGAGAGGAGAGTCCCGGGACGCTCTAATCCGCCGTCTCCTCGGAAGGCCTATGCTCAGCTTTTTAGGGCGCACAGCTTGGTGGTTTTAGTGCACTCCCAAGGGGGTATGACCACCCTCGCTGCCTGGTTCCGGAACATTCCATCCCCTTTCGCCGCCAGCCCCCTGCCCCTCCCTGGCCGCCTCCTGTGGACTGGCCGTGGGCGTCTTTCCACCTGGGCGGAGTCTGTGCTCTGTGGCCCCGGGTCCAGCTCTTCGAGGTGTTTCCGGGCCCGCGTGGGCTCGAGCGTGTCGGCGCTTGGCTCCTTTGTCTCGTGAGGCTGCACTCGGGCCGTGGACGGGCTGGGCACAGTGGGGGACGCTGGGGGAGAGGCGCGGGAACCGGGGCACCACGCCTCGTCCACCCCCGCCTCGAGTGCCCAGGGCGGCGCCACGGTTGGAGCCGAGCCCCGCTGCCCGCTCGCCTAACGCCTGGCCGCCGCGCGCTTGAGGGGCCGTCTCCTCCGTGCTGGGAGTGAACGTGGAGCCGAGGCAGCGCGTCCTCCCCCTAAAGCACCCCGTCTTTTGCCTTCTAGGTCCTGACGCTGGCGGCGCAGGAGCTGGCTCGGCCGGGGCGCCTTGGGAAGGCCCTCGCAGAAGGGGCTCCCAGCCCTGGCCGCCAGGGCGCGCCGCTGCCCCCCACGCCGCTCACCAGTGCCAGCGCTCCTGACTGGCGTAAGGTCGTGGAGCAGCGGATCGAAAGCAAGACCCGGCGGTTCGCCAAGGTGGGCCGGGGCCGCCTTCAGGCCTCCAGGGGCGGGGCTTGGGCCAGGCCAGGCCAAGTGGGAGGCAGGGGTGTCCACGTGGACGTCCCTGGGAGGGGAGGCCCGTGGCAAGACGCTGCGGGCGGCCCAGGCACGTGGCTTTAACACGGGACTACAGCGTGGACGGAAGAGCGCCCCAACCTCGGGCGGAAGCGAGCGAACCGGAGGGGCGCACTGCCCAGGCCGGGGCTTCTGCTGGGGGTCCTGGGGGCTCCCGCGGACGTCGTGGTTCTCGCACAGGAGGCTCCACTGATGGGGCGGGCCAAGGCGGGGCTGTTGGCAGAGGGCGTGGTGTCGGGGCCCCCCCTGGACGTCAGCAGCGCCCAGGTGGGCAGCCGCGCCGGCTGAGGCGGCCCTGGGCCTGCGGCTCGCCGACACTTGCGCACGGAGAGCCGGGAACCCGGGCGCGGCGGAGGCGGCCCCGGAAGACCCGGCCGGGCTGGGGGTGCGGGGCTGCGCGGGGCTTGGGTGGGCCCAGCGTGTCCTCAGCCGCTCCATCCCGGCAGGGCCCTTCGAGGGCGGAGCCGGCCTGCGGCCCCAGCGCGCTCAGCCCCGTGGTCGGCGCCTTCTTCTTCCCCCTCATCTCGCATCTGGACAGGTGCGCTGCCCGGGCAGGGGCAGGAGGGGGGAAGTTGGGAGGGGGCCGCGTGCGTCACTCCCTCTGTCCCGTGCCAGGCCTCTGGTGACCTTTGACCTCCTGGGGGACGACCAGCTGGTCCTGGGGCGGCTGCTGCACACCCTGGCGGCCCTCGTGCACCTGGCTGCTAACGCGCCCGTGAGTGGGGCCCGGGGACGCCGGCCCACCTGCCCGATGCTCGGCTGCGAGCCCTGCCCCGGCCGGTGGGGGCTGTGGGCCCAGCTCTGTGGGGTGGTGGGAGCGCCCCCCGGGTCCGCGGCGCCTGAGGGGGCCACTGGCAGCCCTGCCCACGCCTGCCGGCCTTCCAGGTGGCCGTGTCCATGGGGAAGGCCCTGCTGGAGCTCGTGTGGGCGCTGCGCTTCCATGGCGACAGGTGAGTGCCCGCGGGCTGGGGCCAACGCCTGGGGGGCCGCAGGGAGACAGGAGCGGACGGGAGGCAGCCAGGCCCCTACCCCACGTGGCCCCCACCCCGTGCGGCCCCCGGCTGAGCCTCAGCTGTGCCTCCTCACTTGGCAGCTACGTGCGCCAGGGCCTGCTGTGCGCGGTCTCCGCCGTCCTCCTGGGCGTGCCCGCCGAGCGGCTGCTTGAGGACCTGCTGGACGAGCTCCTGGAGGCTAGGTCCTGGCTGGCAGGTGAGCAGCCCAGCCCGGGGCGGACACTGGGGTGCCTGGGGGCCAGCCTGCCTGCCACCCCCGCCCAGGCACAGGGCTTCTCGCGCAGCCAACCCCGGCCCGGGTGGTCTGGGAGGCCACCTGGGGGCAGCTGGGCACGGGGCGTGCAGGGGCTCGGGCTTGCCGCGGGGCGGGGCGCTGGCACCCGGGTCTTGGCTCTTCAGCCAGGCTTGCGGGGGGCCTGGGTGGTGGGGCTGGGCCTGTGGGCCAAGGAGCTGCGTGGGTGCTTTCCTGCAGGACCTTCAAGGAGCAGGGCAGGTGCCAGGGGCTGAGGGTGGCAAGGGCAGCGTGCCCGGCAAGGGCCACCCCCTCCTGGTCCCCACCCCCCTGTACCCCACTACCTCCTCCTGGTCCCCGCCCAGCCCCTGCCCAGCCCCCGCCCCTGTGGGTCCACCTCAGGCACTTCCTGCCTGGCCTCTGCACACCCCCTCCGGTGGCCCTGGACGTGGCCCTTGGTGCTGGGAGGACCACCAGAGCATCCTGCTGCTTCTGGTGCTGCTGGGGGCAGCGAGGGCCGGGCTGGGCGTGTGTCCCGCAACGCAGGGCTCTGCGCACGGGACCCCTCCCCGTGTCCCGCTCCTGAGACCCCAAGGGCCTGGTGGCCGGGGGCGAAGGCAGAGCCCAAGCCAGCCTTGTCTGAGCCACGGGGCGCCTGCGACCCCAGCCTCATGGGCCATGCCCTTCTCTCACTCCCCAGGCATCGTGGGGCTGCAGGGGTCCCTCACCACATCCCTGCTCACTCATCCCCGCCAGGGGCGGCTGCCCATCTCCAGGCCCCCCCCGAGCTACGGGCGTCAGGTCTCCTGCTCTACCTTCGGCATCTGGCCCCGGGGATCCCCCAGGGGCCCTCCAGGCGCCCTCCAGGCCTCCCACATGGCCGCGGCAGACGGCCTTCCCCAGTCCCCGGCCTGAGCAGCCTGGCGGGGGCGGCCCTGGGTCTGTACCTCCCACCTGCCTCCTCACTGGACAGAGGGACACAGGCCCACGGGGAGCAGCATGGGTGGGGAGCGGGAAACGAGGGGCGGCGATGCCGACGGCCTCTGTCCTCGCCTGCAGATGTGGCCAAGGAGGACCCTGACGGGGACTGCAGGCGGCTGGCACTGCAGGCGCTGCTGCTGCTGGAGAAGCTCAGGGACGGCCTCCTGCCCCCGCCGGCCCCGTAGCCCTGAACGCACAGGCGGCGCTGGCCGGTTGTGCCGCCCGCGGCCGCTGCCTGGTCCTAGCCCAGGCGTGGGAAGGGCCATCGCCTGCCACGTATAGCCCGGCCGGCTGAGGACGTGCTGGAAATACATGGGACGTCCGTACAGAAGCACGGGGTGCAGTGGCCCCCCCTGCACCAAGCGCCGCGGCCGGGCTGGACTCTGAGGTGGTGGTGGGACGGAGGGCCGCCCTCAGGGCCCCAAACCTGCGCCTCCCGTGGGAGCTGCCTCGCCCGTGGGCAGGGGGCTGCTGTGTACCCCTGAAGGCCGAGGGCTGAGCGCTGGCCAGGGGAGGCACGGGGCGCTGCGGCCAGACAGCCGTGATGGGCAGCCTCAGCTTCCCACAGCCATCTGCGGGGTCGTGAGAGGACACAGGCACTGACAAAATAAACTACTTTATTCATAGAAATCTCAGCAGCGCGTGAGAGAAGCGCCTGTTCTCTGGAGGGAGCTGACGAAGGCACGGTGCAGACGGAGGCCTTGAGCCTCACGCCCCAGGGGCACTGTCCAGCCACCCGCCCCGGGCTGGGGGCAGGTGCGGGGGACGTGGGAGCAAGCCCCTTGCCCTCCCGTGGCAGCCTCAGTTGATGAGGTTCTAGAAGCTTCTGAGGCAGGCCGCCGGGCGGGTGTGTAAAGCTGCTGCTCCGAGGGCACAGGCGGGCACACTGGGCATCGCGCTCCGGCTGTGTGTGTAAGGAAACGGGCTCGTGCGTGGGCTCCCCGCCGGTGAGTCCTGCGGCCCCCGTGGCTCCTGCGGCCGGCGTCAGAGCTCGGGCACCACCTCCTCCAGCACCTCGTCGGCCGCCTCCCTGTGCGCATCCGCGCTGCCGTGGCGCGTGTGCTCGGGCAGGCCGCGGGGCACGGGCACGCCCAGGCCCTGGTGCACGGCCTCCACCGTGCGCGCGGTCACGTAGTAGGCCACGTTGGCCGAGGGCAGCCGCTTCCGCATCTCCTCCAGGTACTTGTAGGCCTAGGGCAGACAGCACCGTTGCCTGAGCGCAAGGGGCCGCCTGCCTGCCCCCACCGTGGCGGCCCCCAAGCCGGCTCCCCACCCTCGGGTGCTGGCACAGCGCCCGGCCGCGCCCCGCAGGGGCCACTCGCACGGGGGCACCTCGGCTGTTGGCTGGGCCTGTGGCCGGCCTGAGCCGCCTCCAAGGGCCGCTCGGCCGGGTCTTCCTGGTTGGAGCTGTGCCTGGTCCTGCCCGTGGCTCAGGCCGCCGCACGGGGCGCCCTGCTCACACCTGCTGTCCCCGGGAGGCCACAGGCGAGGGCGACAGGCCTCGGGCAGTTCTAGGGCCTACCCTGGGGGCACACGCGGCGGCAGCTCAGAGCCTGACGAGCAGCTTTTTCACCTTCCCAGCGAGGAGAAGCAGTCAGCCCTTACTTAGTATGTCTGAAGGGTGAAAAGACTTTGAGAGCAGTGTTCTTTTTGAGAGCTCTCACTAGGATATTAGAGGATAAATGCAGCAGAGCAGGTGTAGCTCAACGGCTGACCATCTCCTGCCCGTGTACGAGGTTTGGGTTCAATCCCCAGTACCTCCTTAAAATAAAGGTGTAACGTAAGGATAAGTACAAATCGAGGTGTGGACAGGCAGGAAGGTCGTAAGAGGAAACGCAGAGACAGCACGTGTGCTCGTGGCGAGAGCTCGCTGGCATCCTCGGTCGGCCAAGCCTCTGCGGGGCTGGGGGTGGCGGGATGCATGCCCACACAAGCTCTCTGTGGAGGGGGCGACGAGACCCCGGGAGGAGGCACAGCCCCCACTGGCTGCCCAGCGTGGGGCCCGAGCGGGCACGCAGGCCGGCCAAGCACGGGGGGCCGGGGTGGTGGGGAGGCTGGCAGAGGGGCTCCAGGAGAGCCAGAGGTGGGGAGGGCCGGCGAGGGACAAGGCCCGTGTGTGGAGCTGGTGGCAAGGCCCCAGGGACAGCTGCCTCAGGGACGACGGCCAGGGAGGACACGTCCCCGTGTGCTGACCGGCGGCCGCTGAAGCTGACACCCAGGCTGATGGCAGGGCAGCGAGGGCGGGTGGGAAGAAGAGGGGCGGGGGTAGAGGCCTGGAAGGGAGGGGGTCACGACAGCTGCAGTGAAACGCTCACGCCGCGCCTCTGTGGACTTGGAGCGTGCTGTGCCCGAGCGCCTCGGTGCCCGGCTTTGATTTTATGCTTCTCGGGAAGAAGCCTCGGGGGGCTAGATTCAGAGCTGGCCTCTCCCAGCGGCGGAAGGGCAGCGGGTGCTCGTGGTCAGGGGCGGGTGGGCGATGAGTGATCAGGTCAGGACATCTGGGTCTCACGGGGCTGGCCTCGCGCCCCAGGGGTGGGAGTGGGAAACGGGCGACTTATGAATAACTTCCCCCTCAATTCTGGAAATGGCGGCCTGACGAGTCTGACCGCGTGGCAACGTTTTCTGAAGGTAACGTGTTATTACTCGCGAGCACTGAGGGAAGGAAGCAGAGTCCTCAGGGCCGCCGGTCGCCCGGGCGAACTGCTGGGCAGCTCCCCGGGCTGGAGGAGGGCCGGGGCAGAGCCCCTGGGCCTGCGGGGGTTCTGAGGTGCCTGTGCCGCGGTTAGGAGTGACAGACGAAGAGAAACGCTTCTTAGCGCCGCCCCCACCCCAACAATAAACCTCAGACAGAAATGTAAAGCATCAGAGAACCCCGTGGGCAGCTGCAGGGGGGAGAACAGGCGCAGGGACCCGCCAGGTGAGGCTCCTGCTTTTAGGAGCTTCTGCCTCAGGGCAGGCCCTGCGAGGGGCAGCGAGTCGGCACACCGGCCCGTGCTCGCCCAGAGGGCAGAATCAAACCTGGTTGAGCACTGCAGTTGAAAGAGGAGGGGGCAACGCTGGAAAGGAGCCAGGGGGAGCCCGAATCTGGCCGTCTGCACCGTGCGTGCGGCAGGGGTGGTGGCAGGCTTCCGGGGCCCAAGCAAGCCGGGAGCGTTGACGGGGGCTTTGGCCACTGTCCACCGCGGGAGGCAGCGTGGACCGCGGGCTGGGCAGTGATTGCCTCAGGAACAAGAAAGCAGTACTCGGAAGGAATATCACCGAATCCAGTGCCTCTACGATGGGTCATGCACAACGTCTAGGACACAAACACCTTACTAGACATAAGGAGAAACAGTCGAATTTGACCCGTTCTCAAGAGGAAAGGCAAGCAGTGAACAGCAGCCTGGCACGACCCAGAGGCTGGCACGAGCAGCTGAGACTGCAGAGCAGTTTTCACTCTGTTCAGGGGATAAAATAACCTGTTTCAATGGATGAACAAATAGGAGATTTTGATAAAAGAAATAAAAAGAACTAAGTGAAAATTCTAGGACTGAAAAATACAAAACGTCAAGTGAGAAGTCTGCTGGAGGGCTTTAGGAGCAGTTTGGAGATAGCCAAAGAGTCAGAGGATTTGAAGATAGAGCAATAGAAATCAGCTCATCCAAAGAGCAGAGGGAAAAAAGAAAGACTTAGAGCACTGAGCAGAGCCTCAGTGCATGCACCGAAACGCGTGCAGCTCCTGTGGAAAGGCCTGCGTGCTGCGGTGGAGTCCCAGAAAGCACGAGGCAGGAAAACCTTTCTCATCTTTGTGAGGAGGTCAGAATACCCATTAGTAACAGAAGCTGCCTCCACCCCTCGTGGACAACCCTGAAGGGTTCAGGACTCGAGTGGAGGAAGTAAACTGCAGATGTGGTAGACACAGCAGAGAATTAGAAGTGGAGCGTCAGTGGAACCCAGAGGGGAGAGTTGGTGGGAGTCAGATCGCCATGTGACGGCGGCAGAAAGGCAAGCCAAGAAACCCCAGTGGTTTCAGCAAGCTGGGATGAGGAAACCAAGACCGAGAAAGCTGAGTAACCTGCCTAAGACGTAAGAGCTGAAAATGGTGGAGCCAAAATGTGAGCCCAGAAAAGCCAAGTGCTCGGATAACATTAGTCCTCACTAGAAAAGCCCTGAACGTGCTGAGCTTCGAGCTTGTTTTTTAAATTATGCTTAACTGACCACTCGGAAAATAAATTCTAAGATTCTGGGGAAAAAAAAAAAGTGGAGCTTGAAGATGTGATAAACTTTAACTGAGGAGGAGGCACTTAGGATGAGCAAAGAAAGTGGTTTCTTGAGATGCTGTAAATATTGTTGACAACAAAGAATATTATATCAACGTAGCTGGTTTGACGAAGTTCTCCGGCGGGTGAAATGTCCTAACAGCCTCACGTGCTAGAGAGAAATCTTTCATGAAAGGAAGAGTCGATCGAGACGGCGGACGCCAGTGTTGTCTCGTGTTAAGAAGCTGCTGCAGCCACCACCAGAGCAGTCAGAGCCATCAGGGGACAAGACTCCACCAGCAAAAGCATGACGACTGGCTGGAGGCTCAGACTATAGTTGGCATTTTTTAGCAATAAAAGTGTTTTTTAATTAATGTTAAAAGAAAGAAAAAAATGAAAATTTCCCAAATTTGGTGGAAGACATAAATTTACAGATCAAAGCTGGCCAGTGAATCCCAAGTGGGATAAATACCATGAAAGCACCTAGGCCAGCACTGCAAACTGCTGAAAACCAAACATCCAGAGAAGGGTGAAGGAAGCCAGACGGAGGAAAATGGCATTTCATCCACAAGGGCAAGCCCTACGGCCCCAGCTGGAACCAGGGAAGCCCGGGCGCAGCGGGAGGACGTTTTTCAAGGGCCAAAAGCCTAGAGCTGTCACCCCAGAATTCCTTACCCAGTGAACACACCCTTAGAGCCTAGAGGATTTTCAGATTGATGCACACGTAGGGCTTGTCATCAGGAGACGTGTGCTGGAAGAAAAGTGAGCCGGGGACCCTTCAGGCTGAGAAGAATGGTACCAGATGAGAATTTGAATTGTTGGGAAGGAATAATGGACATCCGGAACAGTAAAGTGTAAGTAAATAATAGACTCTTTCCTTTTGATTTCTATAAAGTACCCGTGACTGTGCAGACATAAACGGCACTAGTACATTTGGAGGTGATAACGTGTGTAGGGGTTAGATATGGCCAGTGCGGAGCAGAGGGGGTCAGGAAACGCCAAGCTGTGTCCTGCAAAGGACCTTTACCCAGGATTCCTAGAGGGAGCTCTGGAAACCCGATGAGCAGACGGACAGCGCAACCCTCCAAGGAAGGGACCTGAAAAGGCTCTTCACCGAGGGGCGTGCCCGGAAGGCCGAGAGGGCCCCCGGAAAGATGCCCAGATCACGGTCGCTGGGGAGGTGCAAACTGAAACCACGGCGAGATGCTACTCAGACCTGAGAGAACAGCTAAAGTTAGAGCAGCCGCCGACGCCGCGCGCTGCAAGGGCGGGCGCAGCTGCAGCTGCACCAGCTGCTGGGAATGCGGGACGTGCAGCCGCTCTAGACAAGGGTGGAGGTTTCGCAGGAGGCTAGAGAGTTCCCGGATGACCCAGCAACACCACCCCTGGGTCTACCCAAGAGAAATGCAGACGCGGGGGCCCACAGCCTTGCCGGCGTGGCCAGGGCAGCCCTGCTCATCGCTCGTCCCACCGGAAGACGGAGCACCCGGGAGGCCGCTGGGGAAGGGCTGACAAGACGCGGCACCGGACAGACCGAGTGGGAAGAGCCGCCGAGGGCCGCAGAGCACGCGCTCCCGTGCGTGATGCTCTAGGAAAGGCCAATGCCGGCCACAGAAAGCAGGTCAACGGTGGCTGAGAGCTGGCCAAAGACTAGCTCGAGGGGACATCCGGGGGTGGACGTGTCCTCTCTACTTACACATACGTTTGAAAACTTGTAGAACTAAAGGGCTTTCAGATTTGGTGAAGTTAGGATCGTAGCAGAGCAGAAGCCCTGAGGAATGAGCTCTGTGTCCCGGGGCAGAAGGCGGGCGTGGGGAAGGCCCGAGCCAGGCCCGGCCTTGGGGCCACCGCTGCCCCCCCACCCCGCCCGCCCAAGGGCCAGCACCTCTCCCGGGCCGGCTCACCATCTGGTGCTCCTCCCTCTGCAGGTAGTGCTCCACCAGGAAGCCATACACGTCGCCCACGCGGACAGCGCCGTCCAGGCCCGGCTCCTCCAGCAGCAGCGTGCACTGCTCAACCGCGTCCTTTGGGTCCTCGGCATAGGTCCTGCCGAGGCAAACCAGGCCTGAGCCGGCGCCCCGGGCGCCTGGGGGGCGGCGGGAGGGGTCTCGGGGGGCGCCGGTGGCAGGCGGTTCGCAAGATGAGCGTTTCCTGGTGGTGCTCAGACGGGGACCAGCTGTGCGGGGGTTTGCCAGGGAGATGTGGGAGGGCGTGCGGGGAAGGGGCGCCCCCAGGGCGCAGTGGCCCTGGGGCTGCAGTGTGGCGTGGAGGCGGGGGGGGGGGCACAGAGGGGCTGGGGCGAGCCTGGGACTTACGGAGCCAGGGCGGGAGGGGGGAACGACTGCGGCCTGGGGCAGGCTCGGCCGTGCTGCAGGGCGCCCTGCCCGCCCCGGCCCTGTGCCCCGTGCCTGCGCCCGCGCCCCGCGGCCGGCGCACCTGCGGGCCTGGATGAACCTCTTCACCAGCGCCATCTTGCTCTGCAGCTGAGCCAGCTTCGTCTCCTGGTCCAGCGGGCTCTTGGCCTTGGCCTTGGACAGGCACTTGTAGGCCTCGGTCAGCGCCCCGTGGGCCTTGTCGTAGTTCTGGTACTCGTCGATCTCCACCTGCGCACAGCGGACCCGTCAGGCCTGCGCGGCCCCTGCGCCCCACCCCGCCCCGAGGAGGGCCGTACCTGGGCGCAGGCGTCGTAGAAGCCCGCCAGGAGGTCCAGGGCCCGGCCCTTGGTGTAGAAGCTGATGACGTTCTTCATGATCTCGGGTTCCTTCCGCCAGTCCAGGGACTGCAGGTAGTTGGCGGCCATGATATAGATTTCCTTCTGCCGGGACACTCCCGCGAAAAACACGATTTTCTCCGTGTCCCCAGATTTCAGCAGCGCACGCATGGCCTGGAGAGGAAAGATCGAGGCCCTGGCCTGGATGCGTGGGGGGTGGCGCGGCCTCCGGCCAGGGCAGCCCTTCGGGGCCTGTGGGCAGAGCTGCCGCCGCCCGGCGGGCACACGGAGGGGGCTGCGTGAGCCGCGCACGCAGCCGTCGTTCCCGAGCGGCCGCGGGCGGTGTGGGGCTGGCCGGCACTGCGGCGGTCACCTTCAGCTTGTTGCCGGCCTGCGTGTACTTCTTGGTCGCCAGGTGGTAGTTGCCCTGGCGCAGGCAGCAGGTGGCGATCTGCTCCAGCAGGTCCCGCCGCGCCTCCTCCGACAGGTCGCCGCAGTCCCGCGGCACCGTCATCTTCTCCGCCATCTCCTCGGTGATGGTCAGGTTCTGCTCCAGGCACAGCTGCAGGGCCTCGTGGTACTGCGGGCCACGGACACCAGGGGGCGCTCACCCGCGGTGCTCTGGAAGGGGCAAGCTCGCGACACCCGCCGGCCGCGGGGGCCCGGGGCGCAGCCGCCCTTCCCGCGCTCCTGCTGTCGACGTCCAGGACGGTCAGGACACATGGGCCCCCGAGTACGTTAGGTTTGTTGTGGGAGGACAAACGCGAGCCCTGTTTTCCCTGAGGCGCTTTCAGATGTTAATTAAAGAGCCTCTACAGGGACCTAAAGCCCCGCGCAGCCCGTGAAGGGCCGCCGCGTTCTTTTTAAGCGCGGCTTCGCGCCCCGTCATCCACCGAGGGGCTTGGCAGTGAACTCGTCCTGCTGTGGGCAAGGAGCGCGGCCACATGCCAATGCCAGCGTACGCGGACGTAGCCGCTGGCCGGAGCGGAGGCGGGGGCCTGCCTGGCCACGGCGACGTGCTCGTGCGCGTCGGAGCGCACCTGCCATGGGAAGTGTGTTTCCCAGGAAGGCGAGGGGGATCCCCTACCGTTTGGCCTTTCCTGGACTAATTCCTGACAAACGGGACCCCGCGTTGGGAGGCGTCTCTGAGGCCGAGCGAGGCCGAGCCCCTTGCTCCAGGGGCGATCGCCCTCCTCCGCCGGGAACGCCCGCGTGCCTGCCCTCTCCTCTCGGGTCGCCGGGAAACGTGCTGGCGGCGGGAACTGTACGTGCATTAAGACCTGCCTTCTGGAGTAAGAGCAGGATGTGTTTCTCCCTGTGTTAGCCTTCAGCTGGCTCTGCCGACGACTTTTTCCCACACGCCGTCTTTATTCTCACTGGGCTGACTCTCAACGCCCCCCCCCTACGTTGTGTTTTTCTTCCTTCTACGGTTTTGAACCGCACTTGGAGTAAAGCCCCCCCTCCAGGTGGCACAGGAGGCACGTGACCTGGCGGGGCGACGGCTCTGGGCCTGCCCCGGCCCCAGGGCCTCCAGCGTCCCTGCTGCTGGGGGTCAGGTGTGCCTCGGCGCCCCCGGTGCCCCTGCTGCTGGGGGGCAGGGGTGCCTTGGCGCCCCCAGTGCCCCTGCTGCTGGGGGCAGGGGTGCCTCAGTGCCCCCCGGCCCGAGGCCCCGCACCTTCTTGGCGGCCAGCAGCAGCTCCACCGCCTTCTCGTACTGCCGGTGCTCGATGAAGAAGTCCGAGCAGCGAGCCAGGAGGGCCGGGTCCGACCTCTCGTCCAGGTCCTCCGCGATGAGCTGCAGCGCCACGAACTGCTGGGTGGCGAAGGCCAGCTCCAGGGCCTTGGAGAAGTGGCCGGCCTGGGGGGCAGGGGCGCTGAGCTCCCGCCCCGGCCCACCCGCACGGCGCCCCCCCGCGCTCGCTGCCCCCCGGGGCCGTCGGCGGGGCCCACCTTGTGGTAGAGCATGACGGCCCGGTCCATCTGCTCGCCCTTCTCCTCGTAGTAGCGGGCCGCCTCGATCATGTCCTCCGGCGAGCTCAGCAGCGCCAGGTGGACCAGCTGGTCATCCAGCCCGTTCTCCTGCAGAGACACCGCCAGCCCACTCGCGTCTGCGGACCCCGCGGCCGCCTGGCCGGTTTGTGGTTTTTAAAGGGGGCGTTGTTTTTTCTGGGGTCGGGCACCGGCGTTTTTCAGAACCTTGGTTTTTCGGTTCTCTTTTATCCTGTTATAAAGATCACCGCGCGAAACACCCGGCACGCGGCTCTCCCTCCTGTGGGTTTTCCCCGAAGCCAGAGGCTGGACTGGGACGTGTCTGCGGATGGACGCGGGACGCCCACCAGCCCCAGCTTCCCGTAAAGGCGGTGCCGGCGCACGGAGCGGCAAAGCTCCTTTTTGACTTGCTTGGGGACCCGAATCTGAAGCCAAACCTGAACGCAGGAAAGTGTTTCAGTGCCAGCAAGGCGGTGTGACGGAGGAGCAGGGGGCGGAGAGGGGCAGGGACGGACGCAGGCAGACCGCGGCGAGGGCCGAGAGCAGCTGGCGCCCGAGGCGCAGCCCACCTTGCACAGGCGGATGGCGTTGTTGAAGGCGCGCGCCCGCGCGTAGAAGTGCACCGCCTGCCGCGCCTGCTCCTGGCTCTCGTACTGCCGGGCCAGGTGGTAGGACGCCGCCCAGTTCCCCGTCTCGTTGGCGATCTCCGCGGCCTGGAAAGAGCCCACGGAAGCCGAGGCGCGCTCTGCGGCCCGATGGCCGGGCTCGCCCGGCGCCGCCCCCCCGCCGCCCGCTGGGGCCTCACCTTCTGAATGTCACCCTGGAAGCAGTGGATGCGGACCAGGGAGAAGTGGTCCTGCGCCAGCTCGTAGTAGCGGAGGGCGGCGTCCATCTCCGCCTGGCTCTCCAGGTACTGCGCCCACCACCTCCACAGGGCCCTGCGGACGGCCCCCTCCCGTCAGGGCCCCCTCCCGCCGGCCAACGGGGGCCGCAGGGAGGGGCTGCAGGAGGCCAGGCGGCCCCCGGGGCCTCCAGCTGCCAGGAACGGGGGGGCTGCTGCAGCCGCCAAGGGGGGGCTTGGCCCCCCGCCCGCCCGCGGGCGCCCACCTGTCCCTCGTCTTGTTGACATAGAGCTCCAGCGACTGCAGGTCTTCCGAGAGCATCCGGGGCACCTCGAAGCGGTGCGTGTCCGACTTCTCATAGCTGTCGAGAGAGGGCACAGGGGTGGTGGCCCAGGGCCTGTCTCCGTCCCCTGCAAGGTGCAGCAGCCACGCAAGCGGGAGATGGCCGTCCCGCAGACTCCCTGGTGCGTCCGCTCTCCTGGGGGACTGGCCTCGGGAAGGGGAGCCCCCGTTCTGGGAAGGCTTGGCGTGGGGCCGGGCTGGGGACCCCTGGAGACTGCCGACAAGGGCCCTGGCTCTGAGTGCCCGGCGCGGCCCGGGCTGCACCTGGAGAGGCGCCCGGGCTGGGGAGAGGCCTCCTGAGGGCCGCAGCAAGCCCAGAGGCCCGGGGCCGGACTCGGGGGCTCTCCCGGGGCCCTCGTGGCGCCTGCGCAGCAGAAGTGGGAGGCGAGCGCAGCACGTGCGGGGCCCCTCACTCACTAGCTGAGGGCCAGGCTGCAGTCGGCGCCCGCCTCCAGGTGCTTGGCGTAGCTGTAGTAGGTGCTGCGCAGGTGCACGCGGTCGTGCCGCTCGGCCACCTCCACGGCCTTCGGCCACTCGTCGGAGGCCTGGTAGAACTTGTTCAGGAGGTCGTAGCGCCCGCACTTCCGGTACAGCCGCTCCGCGTCCTCCTGAGGGGAAGGGCGAAGGCGGGCCAGCGTCGCTGCCTCCAGCTGCCCGGGGCCGACCACGAGCCCCCGAGGCCGGGCTGGGGGCTCAGCACAGGAGCGGCCAGGGGCAGCCTCTGCCCCCGAGTGCGACCAGGGCGCTCCCTGTGAGCAAGGCCGAGGAACAGCTCAGGGCGCGGGGACACGCTCGAGACTTGCTCGGGGTGACAGCTCAAAGGCATGCCATGTGCTGACGGCCAAGAGGAGGATGAGAAAGAGACGGAGAGAGGAACAAGGAGAGAGAGAAACAGAGAGAGACGGAGAGAGAGGAAGAGGAACAAGGAAAGAGAGAGAGACGGAGAGAGAGGGAGAGAGGAACAAGGAGAGAAAGACAGGAAGAAAGAAACAGGGAGAGAGGAACAAGGAGAGAGAGAAACAGAGATGGAGAGAGGAACAAGGAGAGAGACGGGGAGAGAGAGACGGGGAGAGACGGAGAGAGAGGGAGAGAGGAACAAGGAGAGAGATGGGGAGAGACAGAGAGAGAGGGAGAGAGGAACAAGGAGAGAAAGACAGGAAGAAAGAAACAGGGAGAGAGGAACAAGGAGAGAGACGGGGAGAGAGAGACACGGAGAGAGAGGGAAAGAGGAAAAAGGAGAGAGAGAGGGAGAGAGGAACAAGGAGAGAGAGAGGGAGAGAGGAAAAAGAGAAACAGTGATGGGGGAGAGAGGGAGAGAGGGAGAGAGGAACAAGGAGAGAGAGGGAGAGAGGAACAAGGAGAGAGAGAGGGAGAGAGGAAAAAGAGAAACAGTGATGGGGGAGAGAGGGAGAGAGGGAGAGAGGAACAAGGAGAGAGAGAGAAACAGAGGGAGAGAGGAACAAGGAGAGAGAGAGGAAGAGAACAAGGAGAGAGAAACAGGGAAAGAGGAACAAGAAGAGAGAAACGGACAAAGAGACAGAGAGAGGAACAAGGAAAGGGAGAGAGAGGAACAAAGAGAGAAATAGGAACAAGGAGAGAGAGAGGGAGAGAAACAGAAAGAGAGATGGAGAGAGAAACAGAGAGGGGAACAGAGAAAGAGAAGATAGAACTAGTAAAAAAAAGAGAAATAGGGAGAGAGATAAAGAAACGAGAAACCGAGGCTCACAGCCCAGGCCTGGCCCCCGTGGGCCTCCGCCTGCCACGAGAGGGGGGCCTGTGCTTCTCAAGCGAGCGCATCCCCACGGGGCAGACATGAGCAGCATGCCCCCCTTCTCTGAGAGTCGCCCCCACCTGCTCGGACGCTGGGCCCTTGCTGGGAGCTGGGGCACGCAGGCAGGGCAAGGCCGTAAGTGGCAACTGAGGGACGAGGGCAGGGCGGGGCGCGGCAGGACAGGGGGCTCCCTGGGGTCACCGTTAGGGCTCGAGCAGCTGAGGTTTCTGTCCCACGCCACCCAAGGCCTGCCAAGGGCGCCTGGGCCCCTGGGGGCAGGAGGGGACGGGGAACTGTCCTGCAGTCCAGGCCTCGAGGCTGGCCGCGCCGCGCCCGTGAGCCCGCCTGCCGGCCGAGCGCGGCCTACTCACCAGCATGCCCAGCTGCACGGCCAGCATGGCCACGCGGGCCTCCAGCTCGGGCTCCTTCTCGGCCTCGCGCAGGGCGCGGGCGCCCCGGGCGTGGCCCATGTGGCCCAGGCAGACCCGGGCGACGTCCAGCCGCTGCGTCTTCACGCACATGCGGGCCATGTTCTCCCAGACGGCCGTGCTGCGGGCGGGGCAGAGGCAGCGGTCAGCCCCGGGCCCACCGCGCCCTTCCCCGGCAGGAGCAGGGAGCGGGTGCAGGCCGGGCCCCTGCGGCCCCCTGGCCAGTGCGGGAGGGGTGGCCCGGCGCCCAGGCCACGGCCCTCCTGTGCCCCCAGACCCGCGTGGCCCGCAGCTCTGAGCGTGTTGCCAGCTCCAGCCTGCGCGGCCCCCGGGGCAGCACCCGAACCCCACTCCCCGCCGACGCCCGCATGCGCGGCCCCCGGCTCTGTGGAGCGGGCCCCGGGTGGCAGGCCTGACGCCGGGCACCTGCCGGGGACAATGGCCCTCGATAGGCTGAGGGACCCCAGGCCGGGAGCCTGCCGCCCTGCGTCAACCGTGTGGCGTGGGCCTGGACTTCCGTCGCGAGAACCAGCCCCGGCCCTCAGGCCGTCCTCAGGAGCCTTCCTAGGGGCACCCAAGGGGCCCGCTCCACTCCCTGCAGCCCTCGGCGCCCCTGCCCCTGCCTGGGACCTCCATCACCAGGCCCTGCGCGCCACAGCCTGCGAGCACCCCCCATGTACACCCGTGCACGCATGCACGCTCACACGCACAGATGCACACCCACAGGCTCACACACGCATACCTGTACGCTCACACGCACAGGCGCACACCCGTGCACACACCCTCACAGGCTCACACGCGCACACCCGTGCACACACCCTCAAACGCGCACACCTGTTCACACACGCACGCTCACACAGGCATATACCCGTGCACACACCCGTGCACACACGCACACACCCGTGCACACACCCACAGGCTCACACGCGCACACCCATGCACACACGCACAGGCGCACGCCCATGCACACACCCTCACAGGCTCACACGCACACACCTGTGCGCACACCCTCAAACACGCACACCCGTTCACACACGCATGCTCACACACAGGCATATACCCGTGCACACACCTGTGCACACACCCACAGGCTCACATGCGCACACCCGTGCACACATGCACGCTCACAAGCACAGGCACACACCCGTGCACACACCCACGCACACTCATGCGAACACCCATGCACACGGCCAGCGTGTGCACACACCCCCGCGCACGCTCCCACCCCGCGGCGGTCCCCAGGAAGCCTGGGGTCCGGGGTGGGCACGCAGGGAGCGCAGCCTCGGGCTAGGCCCCGCCTCCGCATTCCAGCGGCTTCCGGAGGCCCTCCCTGCGGAGCGAGCCCCAGCCCAGCAGCCCCGCGCCAGGGGCCGTGCCCGCACAGCGCGGGAGGGACGCCGCCGGCCGGCCTTGGGTGAGTGCGACGCCGCCCGGGTGTTCAGGGCCTGCTGGTGACAGGCAGCGCCTGCCTGGGGCCTGGCGGGCGGGGGTCTCAGGGGCCCCGGGCCCAGGGGGCCGCGAGGGGCCGGGCAGGACACCAGGCGGCTGGGGCGAGGTGCAGGGGCCCCCTGTGGCCCACGTGGGTCTCAGCCCCGCTGGGAGTGCCAGAGGCAGCAAGGCCCTCGGGTGCGACGGGGACCGCGGCCTTGCCTGCCAGCTCGGCCCGCCGCCGCCTCTGGGTCCCGCGCTGCCACACCCCGCCTGGGGCTTCCCCGGTGCCGTGGCTGCCCCCCCAGTCGGTTCCAGGGCTCTTCACACGGGGCCCTCACGGCAGCACGTCCCTGGGCCCCAGATGGCTGGCGTCCACGCTCCCGCTCCGCCACAGCCTCGGGAGGCCCTGAGGAGTCACAGGACCGGCCGCTGCCGGAGACGCCCGCTCAGCCCGGGGGGCACCGACCCCGGCCTCCTCCCCGGGAAGACGCTGCCCGGGTCCCAGGGCCGGTGTCTGCGCACAGGGTCAGCGCGTTTCCCACCTGTGTACCGGCTTCCTCCTTTTCCGTACAATAGAAAATAGGCTTGCCCCCCCCTACCCCGCGGGGCCTGAAACACACCAGCAGGGGGAAATCCTGGTTCTTGCCAGTTTAGACACCCTGCCGGTGCTCTCGGCCCAGCCACCCTGAGGGCCCCCACGGCGCTGCCCGGTCCACAGGGCACCAGCTGGCGGAGCACGGGAGCCGCGGTCAGCGCTGCACTTTCAAAAGCAACGGGGCCCTCCCACCCCGGCTTCTAGCGAGTTCTGCGGAACGCCTCTGTGTGTCCCCCCCGCTGGGAGTGGAGGCGCCCGTCTTGCACACTTCCACCCTCTCCACACGCTCTTTAAACACACCTGAGCCTGGGAAGGTGAGGCCAGCCCACCCGAGACCCGAGCCTCAGGCGCTGCCCACGCAGGACTGCCGAGGGCTGTGACCGCCTCGTCAACGCCAAGGAGCTCGTTGGGAGTAAGGGCTTTTCATTCTCTTTCTACATGATTCCACGTGGTTAGGACATTTTACAAAACACCCTGTGTCCGTTCTGACCCATCTTCTAGGGGGCCGGCGGGGGGCGGGGACCTCCCTTCCGCTGCCTCGTCCCCACAACAGACGGTGGGGTCCGCGCCCAGCTCGGGAGGGAAACTGCCCCAAGAAAGAGCACGGCGGAGCTGCAGCCGCAGAGGGCGCCGGCCTCTGACTCACGTACACGGCGCGTGTGCGGCCGCAACCAGCTGCGCTCGGGGTGGGGAGGTGGCGAGGGGCCCGCGCCCCGCCTGGGTCTGCTGCGCGCCCGTGGCTGCGCGGCGTGCACTGGCCCACTCTGGCCCCCCGGCTGTTTCCACACCGCCTCCTTCCCAGGAAAGAGCCCTGGCGCACCCGGGGAGGGGAGCCAGCGCTGGACGTGCCGCGGGCCTGGGGGCGGGCCTGGAGGAGGCCGAGGCCGGGTGGAGGCCCGAAGCCAGCAGGTCTCTGCACTGCAGCGGGCTGCTCTCTGCTCCCGCCGCCTTCTCAACGGGCCTTGGCCTGGGCAGGACGTGCCGAGAACCTAGGGGCAGCTTTAACTGCAGCCCGGAGCGGGGGGCTTGTGCAGCTTCCAGGGTTCCGAGAAGTGAACACCCTCTCCTAGTCCTCATCCAGCTCTTGACGGTTTCCTGCCCGTGGAAAATCACTCTCATCTGCACTTCATCAAATCCAAAAGGCGTCTCAAACAAGAAACAGATGGGGTGGCAGAAGCACCCAGCCTTGCAATGGTCCCAGCTTTCTGGAAAAACCTGTCTTTTGCAGACGCTCCTGGTGACTGGCCACAAGGGCCCCCGTCTGCCCGGCTCCAGGCGACCGCTGCCAGCTTAGATCAGCCTCTGCCCCGGGACTGAGGCCCCGGTCCGCAGACTGTGGGCGCTGCTGCCAGAGCTTCAGGTTTTCTCTGCTGTATCCAAGAGGTCGGCAGCCCATGTGCAGGAGACCCAGACCGTCGCCAGGCTGAGCAGTGCTCAGGGCAGCAGTGGGGCCCCTCCACGGATGGGCCCGAGGACCGCGTGACACCGAGGATGATGTCTGAGGGTTCCACAGGCCTGCACCCCACTGCGCCAGAGCTAGAGGGCAGGGGCCAGCTTCGAGGGCCCGGCTTCGCGACTGTGCGCCTGACCCCAGGCAGGCATCTCACGGCGAGTGGCAGGAGGACTTCGGACGTGCTGGGAGGGCCAGGAGGCCAAGGCTGCCCGGCAGGGCTTCCCAGGGACCCCTGCCGCCAGAGGGGGCTGTCCCTAGGGCCCGCCTTGTTCCTGACCAGGGCAGCAGGGAGGCATGAGCGGACCTTCCCACGGGCCCCGGCTGACCCTGCGGAGGGGACCCCGGAAGGACGGACGGCTGGAGCAGCACGGGGCCTGGGCTGGAGACGGTCACCCGGTCTCTGGTTTCTGCCCGTTCAGTGGGTCCTTGGAGCGCAGCTGTCTAAGGACCCTGGGGGTCCGCGCTGGGCCCCCGCAGGGTCTGGACCTGCCCCCCTGAGCCTGCCCAGAGGAGGGGCTCCTGCACCTAAGCCCACGACCAGGACGGTGGGACAAGGGCAGCAGCGCGTGGGGCCAGCCAGGGTGCTGGGTGGCGGCATGCCCTGATGCCGGCGCAGGCCCCGAGGGCGCAGCCCTGGCCTTGGGGCGCCTCCTCAGGACCCCCACCGGCCTGCGCGGGAAGGGGCGGGGCCTTGGGGACCCAGAGGTGACCGTCGGGGCGGTGATGGCAGGGCACGTGCCGGAGGGCGGGGCGCCCTGACATCAGCGTGCTCTGGGCGGGGTGACATCACAGGCACGGCCTCGCCCGGCCTCCCCCCTTCCCGCAAGGCACTTTCTCAGCCCGAGGCCGCTGCCACCCTGAGGGCCCCGCCTCGGGCACCCTGGGACTGCCAGGCCGGCGAGGTCAGGCACGGGCCGGACCTGGGTGTGGGTGACCGTGTGGCCAGTCCCCGTGCACTTGGCCTCTGTGCCACCTGAGAAGCCCTCCCGTGGTCCGCTGCCCCTCGCGGCGTCCCGCGGCTGTGTCCACGGGGCGGTCTCTTGGTCGAGGCAGAGTGCCCCCGAGGGGCGGCCCGGCGCCCCGGGGCTGCTCAGCACGGCTTAGAAAGGGCCGCCGGCCGTGTGGGCGCAAAGCCGCGGCGGGGTACGGGCCGCGGGGCCCCTGCCTGCTCCGCCGTCTGTGCTGTCCCCGGGAGCCCGGGTGGTGCCCACGAGCAGGCACGACACGTGAGAACAGAGCCCGCCTGTTTGTTCCCAGCCGGCCGGGCCTTCTTCCTCTCGGAAAGGAAGGGGGGCGGCGGCGCGGTGGTCAGGAGCAGGCTTCAGAAGCCCCCAGCCCTTCCTCTCAGGAAGCACATCCTGTTCGCGTCCGGCTGCCGTGGCAGCGCCGTGACTAGCTGCAGTTGGCTACGCCCTCCGGCTCACCAAAAACAGCCTCAAAAACAGCCGTTTCCTCTGGGCAGAGGGACAGGGAGAGAGCGCACTCACGCGTCTGCGCTTCCTCGCGGCGGGCGCCCTGCTTTCCAGGACCTGCCGCGCGCGGGGCGACTCGGGCCAGGGCGCGGGCACGGGTGGAGGCCCCCGGCTCCGGCGCTGCTCCTCCACTGCCCGGCTGGGAGCCCGGCCCCCCCACCGGCCCCCAGGGGAGCCGAGCTGCTGCCGGTGCCAGCGTCCCGGGCACCCGCCTCCAGGCCGTCTCCTGAGTCCCTTTCTGTTTCCACTGCCGCAGAGAGAAGAGCCCCCCGGGGCCCCCCGCCGCCCTGAGCAGTGCCCCCGCCCGAGACTCTGGATTCCTGCCCGGGGCCCCCGCGCCTCCCGGGATGGGCCGCGCGGCGGTCGGTTTCAGCGCAGCCCGGGTCCCGGTCCAGGTACAGGAAGGCGGGTAAGGCCCAGCCGTGAGACGGGGCGCCCGGCGTGGCTGAGCCGATTCCCTGCTGGCGCCCAGGGTCCCCACGTGCCGCCCTGCAGCCCCGCGCCCAGCTCCGAGAATGAGCGCTGATGTCCTCTAGCCCCCGACCAGCACCAGCTCCCGCGCCCCTCCAGCACCGCGGCTGACCGAGCCGCCGGAGCGTCCACGCCGCCAGCGGACAGTGCCCGGCGGGCAGCGATGACCGTCCGGAAGCTCGTGGCCACGGCCGTGCTGGTGGCCCTCGTTTCTCTCGTCCTCAACAACGCCGCCGCCTTCACCCCCAGCTGGGTGTACCAGAGCCTGGAGGACGGGCGGGAGCGCAGCGTGGGCCTGTGGGAGGCCTGCTGGCTGGCCGAGCGCGGCCGCGGCGGCGCGGCGGGCGAGCGCGAGTGCGAGGCGCTGGGCTGGGGCTCCGAGGCGGCCGGCTTCCAGGAGTCCCGCAGCACCGTCAGGCGTGAGTCTCTTCTCTTTTTTTTTTGGTGGATTTTGGTTTTAAAGTTTTTACTTGAAATTAACGTCCGACTCGCAGAAAGATGACCAGAACGAATAGGGACGCTGTACAGGGAGCTCCAGCACATTCTCTATCCAGACGCCCGGCTGACCAACGTCTAACGCTGCCCCATCTGCTGGCTGCCTTCCTTCCTTCCTTCCTGTCTGTCTGTCTGTGCTGTGGGCATTTGGGAGCAGGCTGCGCACATCACGCTCCTTAAACGCATAACGCTTCCATGCACGCTTCCTGAGAAAAAGGATGTTCGCTTATGTAACACCTGAGGTCCAGTTAACCCAGTGGGAACGGACAGTCTGTCCTCGTTCTGTGCCCCGCTGACGGCCTTTGGGACTTTCTCCTCGGCTGTCGGAGGCAGTCTGGGGTCACGGATTGCCTTGACTTGTCACTTCTCTTTCTCTAAACGCTGGGGACTGACACACAACCTGAAATTTCTCGTCTCCTCCGCTCCCGTGCACACAGTTGAGGCCTGTTAGTCTCACTCCGCCCCCCCCCCCCGTTACTGAAATGTCCCCAGCCCCCCAGACCCTCCCCGGTTACACGCTAACTGCCGTTGCCTGTCCCGGGAGCCCAGGTCTGCTCTTGGAGCCCGGGGGCTGCCTGGAGCTGCGTGTCTGGTGAACGGGTGGGCGGGCTGGGTGGGGCTGCGTGTGAGCCAGCAGGTGGGGGGGGCAGCCGAGTCCCCAGCTTCCTGCCGCTGCCTCCCTTGGGGAGCAGCTGCCCCGGCCCCTGGCCCTGGAGCGTGGTCTCGGGCAGGAGAGGGCTTTCCCCTGCCGTTCCCGTCACTCAGGGGCGGGGACGGGCATCTTTCTGGGTTGAAGATGAGTTTTTGTAAAAACATCAAGTGGTCTGTGGTTTGCCGCCGCCTGGTTTGTGGGTGTGCTGGTTGGGGTCGTTGGGGGTGGGCTGGCTTTAGATCAGGTCGCAGCACCCCTGCAGCAGGGCGGAAGGGAGGCGGAACGCGTGCCTGGCCCTGGGGGCAGAGCCCGCCCGCCCCTGACAGCCGCAGTCCCACCTTGGGCCCTGGTTCTGTCTGTGAGGCGGGAGCTTGACTTGAGAATGCTGACGAACTTGGGAAATGGGAGAAGGCGCTAGGTGAAGAGAAAGACTCCCGTTACCGGTCCCCGCGTCACCTAAAATGGCCCGTTATCCAAATGCAGAGGGTCCCCGGAGGGTGGCCCCGTCACTCCGGGAGGCCGTGCGGCGGTCGAGCCCCGAGGCCGCACGAGCCACACTGCGGAAGGAGGGTTTCCACGCCTGTGCCCAGGCTCGCGTGGCTTCAGGCAAACACAAGGCCCAGGTGGTCGGTTTTCTGACGCGCTGGCAGGTCGCTTCCCCGGGAGTCCTGAAAGCGCACGACCTGTGTGCCACGTGCCGTGGGAGCGTAAGCCACGGGGACCCGCCCCAGGTGCCCGCCACGTGCGCCACGCACACGTCACACCCGGACCGGCTGCCCAGGGCCTGGGGGAGGGGGCTGGTCACCCCTGTTTCCCAGGCAGAGGAAAAGGGTCCGAGGAGCGCATGGGGGGCCAGGCCCCGGGGGTCTCAGCGTCTCGCACACAGGAGCAGCCCCTTGGAGGGCAAGGGCCAAGCGTGCGCCACTTGGAGTCAGCACGTGCGGCCAAAGTGGGCCTCGCGTGGCCTGGGCAGAGGGTCCCCGTGGGCCCGTGATCATCCCGGCCAACAGGAGCCCCTGGGGGCGCTGTGCTGCCCCCGGCGCTCGCCACCCTCGCCGTGGCGGAGGCTCCTTGAGGTCTGGGCCTCAGAGCAGCCGGGGGCGCAGGGTTTGTGACTCCTGAAGGCGGCCCTGGAGGAGAAGAGCCCACGTGGACCCCAGCCCTGCCTCTCCCTGCTCAGCCCCGGACCCCGGCGCCTCCCTCTGCTCGTCTCACTTCCCGCCGGTCACCAGTGTCAGGCGGTCGGCTCTGGACCATCCCCTGCTGCCCCGGCCTGGCAAGGGTGGATGTTGGGGTGCCCGTGGCCTCCGGCCCCTTCCCTCCCGCCTGTGTGGACACTCCCCAGCTCACCCGGGCCTGGGCACACACGGCCCCCGCGGGCCCGGCCAGAGCCTCGGCCACGGCCCGTTTCCTGCCCCGCGGCCTGGGTACCCGTGGGGTACAGGGCCAAGGGGGTGGCCTTGTGAGGGCCTGAGGCCCAGTCCCCGGAGGCCCCATGGCCGGAGGCGGCCTGCTAGGCTCCTAGCCTTGACCCCCAGCTCCTTTCCCTGTCCCGTCTCCCACGTTCCCCGCGGTCCTACGGCACGTGTGCACAAACGCCGCGCTGGGTCTCTGCGCGGACGTGCAAGGGCCAGTCCCAGCTGCGCTGCGCCCAGTCCCAGCGGCTCCTTCCTCCGTGGCCAGTGCCTGCTGGGGACATGGCCCCGTGAGGATGGTGGCAGAGCTGCAGCAGCTTTCCCGTGCCCTCCCGCGCATGCCATCTCATGTCCCCAGCACAGAGCCCGAGGTAGGCTCCGGCCCCGTTGTCCGGGGGCCACCCGGCCCGTCTGCCATGCGCCCTGGCTTCGGACACTGGCTGCCCTGCCAGCGCACCTATGGGTGGTGAGGCGTGACTCCGAGTCCCTGAGCCCAGACCCACCTGGCAGGACGCCACGCGGGGGGCGTTGCGGCCTGAGGCTTCCCGCTGGCTGTGCCTTGGCCACGGCGCTGCCACGTGGGGCTGCGCACCCAGGGGAGGGGCACGCGGGGCTCCTGCAGGAGTGGGCGCAGGCCAGGGCGGCCCCCGCCGGCAGTGCCCCCTTCTGTGCAGAGGCAGGTCCACAGGCGAGCACCCTGCCATCCCCGTCGTCTCCTTGAGCTCTCCGATGCCCAACACCCCACAATCGTGGGTAACGGGGACGCAGCCAGAGGCTCTGCATGGCAGCTCGTGCGTCGGCCTAGGGTGCCGTGCTCTCGGAGTCACCAGGAAGGACGGCGAGGGCCGGGGCTACGCATGTAGCCTGCACGAACGTCCCTGAGGACAGCGGGCGAGCCCATGCCAGGGGCAGGGAGGCCAGGCGGCCCACGGGGTGGTGTCCATCAGGAGAGGCGTGTGCTCGTGCTCGCCGGGGCCCCACTGCTCTCCCCAGGCCAGGGGTCCTCGGCCTGTTTTGTTCCAGGGACCCCCTTGCCAAGCCCGCATGGTGCGGTGTGTCGTTTAATGACTGTCCCGCCCCGCCCCGGCACGTCCCCGCTGGAAGACTTGCTTCAGAACCCCAAGCCCAGCTCACGGACCCCAGCTAAGAGCCTTGCGCTGGTGGACCAAGCGCGGGGGGTCTCTGGCGAGGCAAGGACTGGGCCCTCACCCTGCTGGTGGACCCAGGGGCGCTGGTGTCACGTTCACCCACGCGGGAGGCCCGCCGCAGTCTGCGCACCTCGCCTGGCGGCCTGGCCGCCGGGGCCGCCTCCCAGGGAGCCCCCGCCTCTGCACGGGGGGCGCCACGGCGGCTGCCGGGGCCGCCTCCCAGGGAGCCCCCGCTTCTGCAGGGGGCGCTCCATGGCGGCTGCCAGGGCCGGGCGCGCAGCCCTGAGAGCTGGCCTTCGGGAAACAGGGCCGACTGGAGTCAGGGAAAGGGTCAGAAGGGACCCGGGGCAGCCGACCACGGGGCGGAGGACAGGGAGATAGGCCCTGCCTTCGCACCCCGGCTTGCCCAGCTCTGGGGCAGCTTCCCCGATGGTCGGGTGCATTGGCTGCTGGAGGGGACAGGAGCCCAGTGGGTAGAAGGGGCCGTGGGCAGTGCCGCTGCCCGGCCTCGGGTGGCGCCATGGCCCCGGGGCGGCCTCCTCGGGGGCGCTGACGCGCCTGTGGCGTCCAGGCCGCCGCATCGGGTTGCCGGTCCCGGCACTACTGGCTAAACAACTGCTTAGAGACCACGTTAGCACGAAGGCGAGGGCGGCCCTCCCCGGCGCAGCCAGGACCCCTGCCCTCAGGCTTTCCCGTGAACGCCGACGCAAGGGCCGGCGGCCGCGGGTCTTGTAAAAACGCCCCCTCGCCCGCTCGGCTCAGCTGCGCACATACACCAGCCCGGCTGGGCCGACCTGCCGCGCGGGGCCCCTTCCCACGATGGAGGCCGCCCGCCAGGGAAGGGAGGGCGTGCCGCACGTGCGACGGCGCGGAAGAACCCGACGTCACGCGAGGGGCAAGGCTCTGAGGCCATGTATGTGGACAGCCACGGGGAGCGGCAGCAGGCCAGAGGTCATGGGCCGCGGGAGGGGAAGGACAGCCGTTGTTAATGGGCTCAGTTTCTATTTAGGTTGATGGGAAAGTTCCGGAAGGAGATGGGGGGGTGGGCATAACCTTCTGGTTAAAGTTAATGCCACTTAATTATTCACTTAAAAAATGTTAGAACGGTAAATTTTAAGTTTTGTATGTTTTGCCGCAATGGAAAAAGTAAAAATTAGTTAAAAGGCAGCCATCCCACCCAGCAGCCCTTCTGGCAGCAGCTCTGTAGAGCATTCTGGCAGCTGGGCGCCCGTGCTGGCCCCCCTCATGCGCCAAGAGCCCGCCTAGGGGGCTTCGGTTGGCGGCGCCCACGCCACCTGGGGCCTTTCTTGGCGACGTCAGCTTCCTGGGCCCTGGTGCCCGGTGCCCGCTCTGGAGAGGCCTGGCCAGGCCCAGGCACCCCCTCTGCTCCACCTCCCCAGAGCCCGCCCCGCAGCCCCACGGCGCCCCTCAGGCTCGCCCCGGCCCCTGGCCTCTGCCCTCCCGCCCACACCCCTGTGCCAGGTGCCCGGGTGAGGCGGGCAGCGATGCCGGTGGGGCCGAGGGCAGGCGGAGCAGGCGGGGGCGTCCCCAGGGAGCAGAGATGCTCACACCTTGTGTAGAGAAACAGCTTTCCTTCCCCAGATAGAACCCTGCACAGAGCCCTGAACGAGCAGCGGGAAGCCAGCATTTCACCGGCATTTGCTGACTTCACAAGTTCCAGTCTTATTTCAAAGGTTCCGAAATAGTCTGTGGGCCAATGTGGAATGTAGAGATGGGGCTGCAGCGAGAGCGGCAGCCTTCTCTACCCCAGCATCCACTTTCCTTCTGTGTTTCGAGTAGTGGGGAGTTCTGATTCCCCTAGATAAGTCGCTGCTCGTCTGGAAAGTTCGAGATGTGTATCAAGTAACTCGTTCTTGGAGTCAGAAAGAGAAAGAGATCGGTGTCCCAACTGGCTGTCAAAAAGGTCATCAATATAAAAGTTGGGCGACAGGCAGTCTTAAGTGGGTCCTGAGGCCACCCACGTTTTTCCTGAGGTGAAATTCACATCATTTTAAGTCGAACAGTTGAGGGACGTTCCGCAGCTTCGCGGTGCTGTGCCGCCGCCACTGTCCAGTCCAGGGACATCTTCCTCCCCCGGAAGGAAACCCCACCCCCGTTCGCAGCCCCCTCACCCTGCCAGCCTGCCCTCTACTTGCTGTCGCTGAAAAGGCTACGTCTCCAGGTAGCTCACGTTCACGGCCTCTTGCATTGTCTGTCCTTTCACTGCCCACGTCGTGTGACCAGCATGTCGCTTACACAGCTGCGCTGCCCCCAAGCCTTGCCAGCTGGTGGGCACGCAGGCTGCTTGTGCCTTCGGGCAATGGCGAATCGCGCTGCGATGACAGGGCGTGCAGACCGCGGGATCCACCGGGTCCTGCCGTGGTGCTCTGGGCGCGCACCCATACGGGTGCAGTGGCGACTCGAATGCCGCTCTTAAAGAGCGCTGCTGCAGCCCTCGTGGGGACGCTCTGCACCTGGCCGACCGCCCGCCTCTCCGCCTCTCGCCCCGCAGTGCAGTTCGACATGATGCGTGCCTGCAACCTGGTGGCCACGGCAGCGCTGGCGGCGGGACAGCTCACCTTCCTCCTGGGGCTGACGGGCCTGCCCCTGATGTCGCCCGAGTTGCCGTGCTGGGAGGAGGCCATGGCCGCTGCGTTCCAGCTGGCGAGTAAGTACCCGCTCGGCACCGGGCCCCGGCCATGTGGCCTCCTCGAGCGGCTGCAGGCCCCGGGCGCCAGCACACTCGCTGAACCCGGGGCCCTGGGCGGAGCACGGCGATGCGCTGGCCATCCTCCAGCAGGGGTGCTCCCGGGGCCGGGATTTGGGTCCAGGGTGCGAGCGGCCCGGTCCGCCTTCTCCAGTGAGGAGTGCCCCGAGCCCTCGGCGCACCCACTGCCAGGTGCGTCTGCTGGGCCGGCACAGCGGGCTCTGGTGGAGGGAGGGACGCCGCAGAGCTGCTGCCGGAGCAGGCAGGGGCCCGCGCTTGCGCACATGTGCTCGCATGCAGGGGGCACACGCGCCTGCCCCACCCTGGCGCCACGCGGTCACACGGCAGGGCCCACGAGTAACCCGCCTCCTCCTGGCAGCAGCCCAGGGCGCCCCGCTTTGCTGTGTGGCCGCGGCCCGGCTGTCACTGAACCGAGGGTCCTCCTTGGGCCCTGGAAACACCCACTGCCCGTTTCCAGAGCGACGTCCAGGGTGTGGGGCAGACGGGACTGCCGTGGCCGTCTAGGACGACGAAGGGCCTTGTTCCAGGAGGTTCCATACAAGCTGCCCCTCCGAGGCGCTGCCAAGGAACAGAGGCCTCCCCCGCTGTGTCCCCGCCTCAGCTCGTGTCCAGCCTGGGGACGCCTGGGGCTGCTGCTCGCTTAGGGGGTACCAGGCTAGCAGTTCTGAGGGGCCAGAACACAGCAGGTCTGGGGCCAGCTCACGGGACACATGCTTCTGGAGAAATGCGCTCTCCAGAGCGAGGCGGACGCACGGGGCAGGTGCTGGCGGGCCGGAGCGCGCCTGGGTGGGGGCCCCGGGGCCCGCGCCCTCCAGCGCCGTCGAGGCCCCAGCGTGTGGTCCTGGGAGCCGTGCCCCCCTGCCGAGGTCCAGCAGAGAGCGCAGAGCTTGGCGTGGAGAGAGCCGGATGCTTGCCTCGGCTCCGTCGTGTTTCCTGTCCCCGAGAACCTGGGAAACTGCTGAGCAGATTCCCATCCGGCCGTACCCGGCCGCAGCCCGGCAGCCGCCTCTGGGCGACGCTGAGCAGGAAGGTGCGCGGGGGCTCCCGCCGCTCCCCGGGCCCGGGGTGGGAGCGGGCGCTTCACACGGCGGCGGTGATGGGTTTGGGGAAGCGGCCCGTTTCACCCCCTGCTGACCTGAGGCCAGGAGCCGCTTCCTGTGGCCTGGAGTTGCGTGGGGTTATCTGCAGTTCCAGCCCTCCGAGGAGGAAGTGGAAGATTTTGATAATGGGATTGGAAAACTGGATTTTAAAAAAATGTATTTCATTGGCCGAAGAGAAACAGAAGCACAGGTTCTTGCTTTTGGAAATCGCTGTCCCTGAATCCCTTCAGAATTCTCCTCCGGACGCGCTCCGCAGTCTCGGGGCCTGGCGTCAAGAGAGACGTCGTGTTTCTTAGCGCAGTCCCCTCCAGACTGGACGGCGCTTTCCCCAGACCCGCTGTCCTGCGCGTGCCGGCAGGGGGCACTGCCCGGGGGCTCGCTGGCGAGGGGCTGGCTTGGGGGCACCCACTCCCCATCCTGCATGCTCCCCAGGCCTTGCAGTCCCCGCAGGCCGCCTCTCCCCCTCGGTGTCCCGACCGCCACCCCCTACCAGCTCTGTTTTGCCCAAAAAGGAAATGCATCTCGGCCTGCCTGGCCGGGTGCGCTGCCGAGCAGCGCGGGAGCGCCGCGGGCTAATTTTAGCCGGGCTCTTCCTGTGCTCGAGCCTGCCTGAGCCGCCGGGGCGGCAGGAGGGCGCCAGGACGTCCCGTCCCGGGCAGGAAGTGCCTGCTGTTACCTGTTTTGCGAGCCGCGCCAGGTCCCGCGTGCTCGGGTGGGGGGCGGGGGGCAGGGGCCGTACGCCGGCAGGGGCCCTGGAAGCTGGGTGCCGCAAGGGCGTGCAGACGCGCGGGGCCCCGGCCGGCCTTGCTCTGGAGGGCCTGCTGGCTCGTTCCCGGTGCCCCCGGGCCCAGGCGTGCCCATGGAGGCCGGAGCCCTGCGCAGGCTGGCCAGGGCTCCGGCGCAGCCGCTGCTCACCCCGGTGTGCCCAGGCCTCACGCGCGCCTGCGCTCCTGTCCGGTTTCTTGGCAGGGTTTTCCAAGCGTAGCTTCCGTTTACCTGCAAGTCGAACCCCTCGTTGCCGCAGCCCACCGGCTGTGCCTTCCCGTCCCCCGGGGTGGGGAAGGTGCCGTGCAGCCGGGGGGCGGGTCCACGCGCCTGGTCGAGCCCGGCCGGGGCAGCCTGGACCTGGGGAGCACGATGTTGGGTGCAGTCTGCCCAGGTGCAGACTCAAAGTGGCTCGGGAGAAAGCAGGAGGCCGGCCGAGGCCATGGACACGGGCGTGTGCGTCTGCCCATCCACGCGTCTTCGCCGTCTGGACTGGCTCCGGGCCTCGTGGTCTCTCCCCCGCTTCCTGCTCTGGGTGGGCATTGGCAAGGCGGCAGGTGTAAGGTGCCGGGAAGCCCTCGGTTCCCCCCTGGGCCCTTCAGGGCGCAGGTAAGCGACGCCCACTGCCAGCTGGCCTGCTTCAACCGGCTGCGGCCTTTCCCGTCGAGCCCGGCCTACCTGGGTGCCACGCCACCCCGTGAGGCCTCTCCTGTCCCGCCTCTGCGCCCAGCTCTGTCCTGCCCCGTGGGTGCCTCGCTATTGTGGGGGGTGGAGGCAAGCCCTGAAGAGGGGGTATCGCCAGCAGACCTGGAAAAGGTGCTTGGCCCTGTGGGTGCTGCAGGCCGGCCAGGCCCAGGGACGCCGGCTTCGGCACCCAAGAAAGCAGAGGCGGCTCGGCGGGTGCCGGGAGGGGTCCTCGGTGCGTGGCGGCTGTTCCCGTGATGCTGGCCGGCGAGTCACCCTGCCTTCCTCCTGCTGTCCTGTGGGGCAGACACACCAGGCGCCTCCTTCGCCCCTGCCACAGGCCTCAGGGCCCCTGCCGGCCTCCCGAGCGTGCCAGGGGCTTGGGGACAGGCCCCCGAGGAGCGCCATGCCAGGGCTCCCGGCTGCACCCCCAGGGGGGAAGCCGTCCTCGGGGCTGGCTTGGGCCGGACGGCCCTGCTGTGACGGCCCAGGACCCGGCCTGCTGTCCAGTGCCAGCCGAGCCCGGGCAGTGCTGATGCTCTAGCGGTGACACCGCACTCTCCACAGGGCCCGAGCTGAGACCTCAGAAGGCAAGTTGTTGGTCACACTCCAGCCCCGCGAGGCCCTCGCGGCACCTGGCACCTGGCCCCCCACGGGCTTAGGGCTCCCCGTCGGGTAGAGGTAGAGGCTGAGCCTCACTTCGCAGCGCAGCTGAGTGCCCTGGAGTGATGCTTTTCGTGCGCTCTCCTTTCTGGAAACTCCTGCTTTTAGCCCTCGTTGTGTAGTGAATAAGCCACGGCAAGTCCTTTCTAGAAAGCGGTGGCACGAAGGCAGAAGGGAAGCCCTCCCCCGCACCAAGGACGCCGCACTGCCGCCAGCCCGGCTCGGCGGACGCTGTCCTAGAAGAGCCGCGGCCCTTCAGAGCCGCGCAACGTTCCGCCTCTGGCCCGGCACGCGCCCTCCTGCGATCGCGGCCCACGGGGGTGTCTGTTACAAGTTTATCGTGACGCGTTTACATGGCGTGGCACGCCCTGCCTTCCCGGGGCCGGTCGCTGCTCTTCTTATGCCTGTTCGACGCCATCCCTAGCTGACAGCTTGTCAGCTTTGATCGCGAACTCCTCCTCACCCTTCATCTCTGCAGAATTTTCAGTGTCGCCTCTCAGTCGTTTAGTGACCCTGGACCTTTCTCGGGCGTCTAGTTTTCAAATGGGCGCCCAATTTTGGGAGACGTTGAGTGCTTGGCGTTTGATCCGCAGGTCCCTTCCTCACGGCTTTAGGTTTCTCTTGGGCCCTGCGCAGGTGCACTCGCACCTGTCCGCTTCCTGCCTGCTCTCACCGCCGTTGCTGGCAGCTGGGCCGTGCAGCAGCTTTCAGGGTGCCCTGGCCGAGGTCTGGAAATGTCCCGAGACCCTCCAGCGCCAGACCGGGGCTTCCCCAGCTCCTTCCTCGTGGCGCGTGTCATGCACAGCTTCCATGGAGCCTGGTCAGACCCCACGGGCAGCCTTCGGAGTCCCCATCTGCCACTTCCCTTCTCCACTCCCAACATCGCCAGGCTCTTCCTTACAACGGAAGAACTCCGAGCACCCTGGGGGCGCTGCCCCACCTGCCGAGGACGCAGGGTTGAGCGGGGAGGACGCAGGGTTGAGCAGTGCCCTGCGGCGCCCGGGCCAGCGGGGGAGCTTGGCCGTGGTCCTAGCCGGGACGCTTTCCGCTGGCGGTTGCCATGGCGTGTCTTGCAACACACCAGCTCTTTGTGTGCTCCGGATAACCCTGTCGTCTTCTGGGCCCCCTTGCCAAGCACCCGGGGCCACCCCAGCCGCCCCTCGCCGTCGCCCATCTCTTCCACCTCCTCTGTACTTGAGGCCGGTTGCGTGCCGTGCATCAGTTGGGGCGCTGGGCTCCCAAGAAGCACACGTGCGTGTCGTCCGGACTGTCGTCTCGTCTTCCTTTCCCAGACTCTCTTCCTCAGAGGAAAACACTTGGCTGGGCATCGTTTTGTTGCTCACAAGTGCTGGAAAATTCCAGCCACAGAAGTGCTCAAGATGACCCCTTCCCGAGCCTGTTCTGTAAATACCGCCCGAAGCTGGCCATGCCGGAGCCGGGCCACAGGCACGTTTCCAGCTCTGCGGGTGCAGTCACACGGGAGAACCCCCCGCGGCACAACCACGGCCCTGGAAGGGGCCTTGGGGCCAGGAGGACCCGTGCCAGGGCCTCTGCGCTGTGTGCCTGCATGGAGGTTGGATGGCCGCTTGGAGAGGAAGGTCTGTGGCAGGCGCTGGAGCCCCCGGAGCCGGCAGGAAGGAAGGGGGGAGCGGGCGCTCTGCAGGCCGAGCTGACCCTCACGGGAAGGGGCTGTTTGCTTTGGAAACGTCAGCTCGCCGAGATGGAAGCGACCCGGGCTGCAGGATTCAGCCTGCTCACTCGTTCCCCAAGACCCGTTCCCACGCAGGCCGGCTGACGTCCCTGAGGCATCTTGGGAGGAAAAACCTTCCTGGGAAGTGGCCTCGGGAAGAAGGAGGGCCGCGACATCGAGGCAGATCCAGCGGGGACCCTGGCGCGAAGGCCCGCCTTCCCTCGCTTGCCCACCCCTCCCCTCCTGCCTCCCCCACGGAGGTGCACGTGCCAAAGCAAAAGGCCAGCCTGTTCCCCGGGGAATGCGGGCGCAGTGCGGCCGCTCTGGTGACGGGTGGGGGCCGCGGCTGGCTGCTTCGCCCTAGTGCTGCTCCGGGAAGCATGCGGGAGGCCCCTCCACCCCATTTTTCTTTTGCGCTCCCGCTCTCCTGTCGGCTCAAGGCAGGCCTGGGAGGTGGTCTGCCGGCAGGAGCCCACAGCGTCCCCTGCAGCTGTGCCACCCACCCGGGGTTCTGCCCCACTGGACGGGCCCCTCGTGGTGCCTGCTGGGCAGGCTCCGGCCACGCCGCAGCCTCCTTGCCCACGGCCCTTCACAGCGGGCTTTCTGAGTCTTCCTGGCGCAGGAGAGGATGGTGTTTCGAGTTTTCAGCGCTGGGGAGATGAAGCCCTTCTCCATTCTGAGTGTTCTGAGTTGAGCTAAAGCAAAACGGAAGTGGCACGGGTCTTCCAAGGACGACAGCACAGGGGTTCGTTTTCAGTGAGCGTTTCCTGCCGGCGCGCAGGCCTCCCTGGACAGCCGGGGGGCGGGCAGCCTCCGCCACCCCCAGGGGAGCGCGAAGACGCACCTCAGCCGGGCTTCGCCTGGCCCCGTGACAGCGCCTGCTGGTCTGACTAGAGTTTTCAAGGCCAAGGATGGAAGAGGGGCCGTGGCTTTTCTTTCCTACTTTGTAGACAACGTCCACCTGTCAGACACAGTATTTATTCTTGCTCCACCAGGAAAATGAGGGGCAGAGATTCTTAAAGTATTTTCTTTCTCTTTTTTTAGATTATTTCTCCCCCCCGACCTCGTTGTTTTGCACTGTCTCCTCTCTCTGTCCATTCGCTGTGTGTTCTTCTATGTCTGCTCATCTTCTCTGTAGGCGGCACAGGGAACTGATCCTGGGACCTTCGGGAGTGGGAGAGAGGTGCTCAGTCTCTTGCGCCACCTCAGCTCCCTGGTCTGCTGCGTCTCTCACTGTCTCCTCTGTGTCTCTTTTTGTTGCGTCCTCTTGCTGTGCCGACTCTCTATGTGGGCCAGCACTCCATGTGGGCCATCTCACCTTCACCAGGAGGCCCTGGGACTCAAACCCTAGACCTCCCATATCAGACAGGAGCCCAATTGCTTGAGCCGCATCTGCTTCCTTAAAGTATTTTCATTTCCATCAAAAAAATACAAACTAGACTGCCTTTATTCTTGAAAAAGTCAGTAACGCAGTTGCAAGCAGGGGACACACTCTTCACTGGTAGGGAGAAGTGCCCGAGTCCCCTTTAGCCGTCCGGTCCCCAGCAGATGCCTTTCTACAGAAAGGAGGGAGGAGGAGGCTCTCCATGTAGAAAGAGCTCCAAGAGGCGTGGCAAGGAGCAGACGCAGAGGCCGTCTCTGCCGTCTGAGGTGCCCCTCCCAGAGTCCCAGGTGATGAGGGAGCACTGCCACGGCCCCCACAGCCTTCTGGTCTTGACGAGACCCTGGGCCTCGGCCGGCACGGACGCTGCACTGCACCCGGGGCCACCCGTGGGGTCTGATTGATCCCCGAGGCGGGCAGGGAGCACCTGCGCTTAAGGGCCCAGGGTGGGGAGTTTGGTTTGGACCAGTCTGGGTTAGGGAGATCCACTGCCCAAACCAGGATGCCCCCAGGTGGGGGGCGCCGGAGCCAGGAGGCGGGTCCTGAGGTGGCCGCAGCCCGCCCATACCAGCACCGCGCCCGCTGAGCCCCCACCGCTGCCCCGGCCCGTGTCTCCTGCCGGGCTCCACCTCTCCCTGCAGCCTCCTCCCGCGCCTGCTCGCCAGCACCGTGGCCAGTCCTCCGGCCGGCGTGCGTGATGACCCTCGGGTCAGTCAAGGCATGAGGCGGGCAGGGCCGTGGGGTCCAGACCCAGGCTTTCCAGCAGGGCGTGAGGGGCTGAGCTCAGCCCAAGCTCTCTTGGGCGTGCCAGCGTCCTGGCATTGGGTCCAGACGTGGGTCGTGAGAGCCTGGCCTCCCTGTTGTAGGCACGGGTACCGTCAGGCGCTAAGCTCTGGAAAGACGCTGTGGCGCCACCCAGGGAGTGGGGGCCCACGATGGCGCCCCCGCACGGCCCTCCTGCCCCTGCCGGCCTCTGACCTGGGAAGGGGGAGAGGAGAGTGAGGAAGCAACAGGGAGGAGGGGGAGGATGGGCAGGGGGCGCGGGGCGAGGAGCTTCTAGAACCCAGCGTGCCCGCTCAGGCCCGGGGGCAGAGGCCCGAAGGAACCTGCACCTGCCCGGCCTCGCCTCCGCCCACCCCACCTGCGCAGACGCTGGGCTTTTCAAGAAAATCTCTCTCCTCTAAAAACTCTTCTGAGCTGGAACTTGGGCAAAGTTAAACACCAGCCTGGGTTGCTCGAGGTAAAATTCAGAAAGTGCCCACGTCTTCTTTCCCTTTAAACTTCTCACGCATTGAAAAAACTCCGAGACAAGTCACAGGTGAAGAGCCGCGCTGTGGAGCCTGGTGCTGTGGACGCACCTGCAAACTCCACAAGGCGAGGCTGGCACCGGCTGGGGACAAGGCCCGTGACCAGCTGGTTCTCCCACAGCCCCTGGGAGGGTACCCGGGCGAGGGGGCACTTCACTGGAGACCATCCTCAAGAGCCCAGGCACGCCCTCCGTGGTGGCCAGATCAGGCCACAGGCCTGCAGGGCTGGGCAAGGTCACGTTAACCACTGCCCCCCCCGGCCGGTCAAGGTCATGTGAGCTCCCCCCTGGCTGGTAAAAGTCACACGCGCTCGCCTCCAGGCTGGGCAAGGTCACACGAGCCCTCCCTCTCAGCTTGTCAGGATCACACGAGCCCCCCTCCCTGGCTGGTCAAGGTCACGCAAGCCCCCCTCTGGTTGGTCAAGGTCACGCAAGCCCTCCCCCTCAGGCGGTCAAGGTCACAAAAGCCCACCACTGGCTGGTCAAGGTCACGCGAGTTCCCCCCCTGACTGGTTCAAGGTCACATGAGCCCCTCCCAGGCTGGTCAAGGGCATGCAAGGTCCCTCCAGGCTGGTAAAGGTCACATGAGGACCCCCCTGGGAATCCCCCAGGCTGGTCAAGGTCATGCGAGTCCTCCCAGCTGGTCAATGTCACAGGAGATCCCCTCTAGGCTGGTCAAGGTCACGCAAGCTCCCCCCAGGGCCCCCACTGTGAAGGAGCCATGACTCATCCTGGGAGGACAGAGGGTCAGAAAGGAGCAGGGCGGGGCGGACGCAGCAGCAGCCCCTCTCACCCCCTCTCTCTCTGCAGGCTTCGTCCTGGTCATCGGGCTCGTGGCCTTCTACAGGATCGGCCCCCACACCAGCCTTGCGTGGTCCTGCTACCTGGACATCGGCGCCTGCCTGCTGGCCACGCTGGCGGCGGCCCTGCTCATCTGGCACGTCCTCCACAGGAGGGAGGCCTGCACGGCGCCGCGGGTCATCGTCATCAGCCGCTCCCTGCCGGCGCGGCTCCGCCGTGGGCTGGACAACGACTACGTGGAGTCGCCGTGCTGAGTGCACCCGGGAGGGGCTTCCGGGGACACTAGCTCTAACTATCTGCTGAGAAGCAGCAGCTGGCGGCCGAAGGCCACCCGTGCCGGTGGAGCTGCGCCTGGAGCAGGCTGCCGAGCGCACGTGTGCGCCGCGCACGCGCCCGTTACTGCGCCATGTGTAACACATACGGCTGTGGTCACGCGTGCTGCTCACCCCGACACCCTGGACTCCGCCTGCGCAGCCCGGTCCGGGGGTCCCCCACATCCCAGGGCGGATTGGAAGGGGGCGTCCCTGCTCGGGGGCCCTTGGCCAGCAGGAGCCTGTGGGGCGGTTTCCTCGCCGAGTCCGTGAGATTCCTCTAACGAGCCGCACCTCCAGCCAGACTGCTGCGGTCTCACTACAGAATGGGTTAGCTTTCTGTTTTGCTCCTGACTATTTTCTAAGTTAAAATAAAGTGCAAACCTCTTACCGCTATGTGCAAACCTCCTCCATCTACAAGGTCACTTGGGTGGAGAGAATGTTTCTGTATCTGTCACGTGGGCTGAGAGACAGTGGGAGGGGTATATGTGGGGTTGCTGGTGCCTGACAGATGGTTCCAGAAGACCCTCTGGGACAGGCCAAGTGGCAGAGTAAGCGAGGGAACCTATTAGCTTAAAAAAGCGTTCAGAGAGAGCGGCTCTTTTCTTTTCCATGAAGAACCATCAACCTACCTTCAGCCTCACTGTGGGTGGGCTATGAAATGCCTTCCTGACACAACGCTGCTTCCAAACAAGCCGCTTCCCAAATCCGTGGGAGGCAAATGAACCACAGCTCCCCAAGCTGGAGAGAAAATGCTCAGGTCTGCCCCTCGGGGGCGCACGGCTGGCCCCCCGTGCCCGGCGCTCAGGCTTGTGGCCACCTTTAATAGTGCGGGTCAAGGATGGTGTGGCCACATGCAACCAGCTGCCCACGACAACGTGGTCCATTTTATCACCAGGCACCCACGACAACGTGGCCACATTTATCACCAGGCACCCACGACAACATGGCCACGTTTATCACCAGGCGCCCGCGACAACGTGGCCACGTTTATCACCAGGCGCCCGCGACAACGTGGCCACGTTTATCACCAGGCGCCCGCGACAACGTGGCCACGTTTACCACCAGGCGCCCACGACAACGGGGCCCATTTTATCACCAGGCGCCCACAACAGTGTGGCCACGTTTATCACCAGGCGCCCACGACAACGAGGCCACGTTTATCACCAGGCGCCCACGACAACGGGGCCCATTTTATCACCAGGCACCCACGACAACGTGGCCACGTTTATCACCAGGCGCCCACGACAACGGGGCCCATTTTATCACCAGGCACCCACGACAACGTGGCCATGTTTATCACCAGGCGCCCACGACAATGTGGCCAGGTTTATAACCAGGCGCCCATGACGTGGCCACGTTTATCACCAGGCGCCCACGACAACGTGGCCACGTTTATCACCAGGTGCCCACGACAACGTGGCCACGTTTATCACCAGGTGCCCACGACAACGTGGCCACGTTTATCACCAGGTGCCCACGACAACGTGGCCACGTTTATCACCAGGCGCCCACGACAACGGGGCCCATTTTATCACCAGGCACCCACGACAACGTGGCCACGTTTATCACCAGGCACCCACGACAACGAGGCCACATTTATAACCAGGCGCCCACGACAACGTGGCCAGGTTTATAACTAGGCGCCCATGACAACGTGGCCACGTTTATAACCAGGTGCCCACGACAATGTGGGCCCGTATATAATCAGGAACCCATGATGGTGGGATCATGTTCATAATGAGGTGCCCGTGGCAACGTGGCCACGTTTATACCCAGGCGCCTGTGACGATGTGGCCATGTTCATACCCAGGTCCCTGGGGTGACGTGGTCATTTCACAACCAGGCACCCATGACGGCGCGGCCACATTTATAATCAGGCGCCCGGGGTGACTTGGCCACATTTACACCCAGGCCCCCAGGATGGCGCATCCATGATGACTGCCGGGCCCATGGCTACCTGGAGGCACATTCCTGCCGCCTTCTTCCCGACAAGGGCTCTGACCCGGAGCCGGGGCCACGCGCAGGCAGGCGCAGGCCTGGCCCCTCGGCCGCCGCCTCCACACAGGGCTGCTCCCCTGTGCTGCTTCTGACCTTCCAGGGAACGCGAGGGCGGCAGCTGGGCTCTAGCACCTGAAATGCTCCAGGAGCTTCAGTCAGGACAAAGGAGGAGCAGGGTGGGTGCTGCAGGAGGCAGCGTGGCTTGTGGGGCTCCTAAGGCACCCGTGGGTGCACAGCCTGCTATGCACCGAGCTGGTCATGAGTGACCGGCTAGTGGCCCGCGAGAGGGCAGTGGGGAGGCTCGGACATTCCCTTCCTCCCCGATTTCATCCCTGGAATGGAGTTTTCCCCAATTGTGTGCCAAAAATTGTTTTTTGCGATGCTGTGCTGTTTCTGCCAACTTTACTTGTAGCCGATGTCAGGTAACGTAAGTTAGTGTGCGTGAGGCTCCAGAGCTGGCCTGGGGCTCACCTGTGCTCACGTGGGAGTCCGAAATGAGAAGTGGGCAGGGAGGGGGCCGAGGAGCCCCTCTGCCCAGCCCAGAGCCCCAAGGCCTCTCGCCGTGGGCCTCCTGCCCCCTGGGCACAGAGAGGCCGCGCAGCAGGTGCCCTGGGCGCTTCTCCGAGGCAATGTCCGCGGGGCAGAAACCGTCGCTGCCAAGCGGGGCCTGCCTCAGCCTCCTCACTCTCACTCGGTCTTTTCCTACTTTAGTTTTATTCATCAATTTTTCTACGTTTTGGAAATTAAAACCTGCCAAGTGCTTTTGTGAAGAATTCCTGAATTCTTTCAGCAACAGAGAGGAAGACGCTGGCCGGGGCCTTGGGTTAGAAGGCCGCCTGCGCAGGCTCCATTGCCCGTGGGATCTGGCACTGATCTACCTCGGCCTTTTCTGATCTGTCGCGGTTATTCTCAGAGGGACGTGTGTCGGTCACGCTTAGCAACCGGGGGGCTCTTGACTAGCAAGTGCCCGGAACACTTTAAAACAAGCCAAAGGGGAGCTCAGCGACCCGCGAGGGTCCTGGAGTGACCGCGGCGAGGGCCAGCTCGCCTGCTGCCGCCTCCCCACAGGGCGCGCCAGGCGAGTCGCGGCGTCCGAGCGGGGCAGGGCGTCACCAGTGACAAGACCACAGTATGCAGGAGCTGGCGAGTTCATGCTCCAACTGAGAGGGGAGGTGGGGGGCGGGGGCCGCGGCGGGGACCGGCTCCTACCTTCTGATGAGTTTAATGGACTTGAACGCTTCGTCCATGTCCCCGACGGCGGCAAAGAAGCTGAAGTTGAGCATGGCGTCCCGGGTGGGCGCGTCGCAGTCCTCCAGCCCGGCGAAGTCCCGCAGGGGCCTCCTGCCCACCGCCGGCGGGATGTGCGGCTGCCCGGGGTCCGCTTGGTCCCCTCTGTCCTCTTCTCCAGGCTGAATGACAGGGGGCGCCCGTTACCGACGCCCGCGCCCGTCCCCTGCCCTCGGTGCTGTCTGTCACGGGAGCACAGCCAGCTGCAGGCGGGCAGAGGACGGGAGGCCAGGCGGCGCTGCCGGGCGCGGGGAGAGTGTCCAGGGTCGCTCAGCGTCGTCGGAGCTGCAGGCGCCGGTCTCCGAGAGTGGGGTGCGCGCAAGCCGGCATGCCTGGGCGGGTTTTCAGCCTCGGCCTCGCAACCCCGGACTTTCGACGGTTATGAAAGGGCTGGGCTCGCTCCCACCAGTTTGAGGGTTCAGTGAAGAACCCTCAAGAACTGCCACTCTCCCGCACAACTCAGACGTGCACACCCATCTGCGGGGTCTCGTGCACTTGGGTCACGCCGCTGTCGTTTGGGCTGGAATTTTCCAAAACAGGGACCTGGTCGGTGCTGCCCCTCCATTGTGTCTTTCCAGAGAATCATCAGCTGAGCGGAGCGGTCCCCAAAAAGGCACACAGAAAAGTGAAGCCTCTCCCCGGGGCCCCCACACAGCCCCCCACGAGCACTCGCCACACACACGCCTGCCGGACGGCCTCCCTGCCTGGGGGTCTTCCCCGCCCGACTCCGGGGACCAGCCTTCCGAGGGCTGGGTGCCCGCCAGCAGCCCCCTCGCCACCCTCACTCGGGGCCGCGAGCCCCCTGCACCCGCTGCTCGTCACCTGCCTCTTCCGCTCTCTCTGCCTTCCTGGGAGGCATATGGGCCCCCCTGGCCCCCTCCCCTCCGCTCGCTGCGCTCGCCCCTGCCGCGCTGCCTGGCAGCTGCGATCTCAGCCTGTGCCGCCGCAGCGCCCCGGGCCTCCGCGAGAAGGGGCACGGGCACAGAGGAGGGCAGCCCGGACAGGCCCTGAGGCCGCGGAGGACCCGGCAGGGCGCAGTGCGGGTTCGCGGGGCTGCGCAGGCCACAAGAGCCAGTGATGTGGACTAACTGCACAAAGGGGACGCCGCCTGCGCAGGCACGCGCCCAGCGAGGGCAAGAGCATTCCTGCCTGCTGCTCCGCCAGCGCCGACACCGGCCTGGTCCTGGGCTCCAAATGGACCGTGCCAGGCCGGGCGCAGCCCCTGCCAACTCACGCGGAAATGGGGGCGCCCTGTGAGCACGGCCCGAGTGGGTACACCCGCAGCACCCCGCCGGGTTCTCAGCTAATCCCAGCAGAGCATGGCGAGGGCCCCCGCTCCCGGAGGGTCACGCGCACACCGTGAGGGTCCCGCACCGCCCCGGGAGGCTCAGGCAGGCGCAGCATGGAGAAGGGCTGCACTTGGGGGCAGGATGGTGGCTGGGGCCGCCTCGGAGGAGGCCTGCTGGGGCCGCCCAGTGGCTCAGGACCCCAGCGCGAACGTGGGGAACGGCCGCTGCCTCCACCGCAGACCAGGGTGGAAGGCCCCCCGTCACACACTCAGGCGGCAGGCTGAGGGCGGGCGGGGGCCAGGCACTGCCACGTGGCCTTGCTGCGTGGTGGGGTGGCTGCTCAGCTCCGGCCGGCTCCCGGGCCCTCCGGTGGGGCGCGGGGAGATTGACCCGCGTGAGCAGGAAGCAGCGCTGCACGGAGAATGCAGCTCTAACGGGACAGACAAACGGACGGGGGACGTTTGGGAACCGGCAGAGTTGAAGCAGGGGGACGTAAGAGGGGCTCAGGATGGAGAAGAGAGTGGACAGCGAAGAGCGTGACTGCGCAGGCCAGCAGGGAGAGGACAAAGAACTTCCGCCACTTTTGGGTTTTCCACTCAAATATTCAAATGCAAAGAAGAAAGAAATTTGGAACATCACCAGCATGGCAGACCCGGGAACGCCCTTCATGGAGCGATTTCACGCAGCGCGTGACCACCGGGCAGGTGAAGGTGCCTTACGCCAGTCTCGAGAGCCCCGCGGTCTTTCCTGTGAGGGCTGCGCCCAGCAGGCGAGGTGCCCGCAGAACCCTGGCACTCGCGGCCCCAGCCACTGAGCCTGATCCACCTTCAGCAAACGCCCGCCTGGGGGCCTGGGAGGGCAGCCCTGCCGCTCTGACCAGGGCGCAGCTTCCCAAGGGGGGCGGCACGGGCGGCCACGTCGAGGTCGGCGTGCCCAGGGCGCATGCCCTGTCGAGTCTGATGGCTCCTCGGCGGTGGCGCTCCCCGCCCTGCACCCCGGTACAGGAGCGATCGCCCCTGACTGGGAAGGCCAGAACAGCGCCGCGAGCGCCGCGAAGGTTGACTAGCAGCTGCGGAGGAAAAGCCAAGGAAAAGCCAGATAGAAGTCTACACGCCTGGGGGCGGCTGTGGCTCCATCAGCTGGGCTCCCGTCTACCACAGGGGAGGCCCTGGGTTCACGTCCCGGGGCCTCCTTGTGAAGGCAGGCTCACCTGCATGCAGCAAAGTGCCACCCAGCATGCAGGCGCCACGGAGAGGCGACTCAGCAAGGTGACGCAACAAAAAGGGAGACAAGTAAGAACACAGAGGAGTGTGCAGTGAGTCGACACAGAGCAGACAGCAAGCAAGCTACAAGGGGGGGAATAAATAAAAAAATGATAATAAAAAAAATCTACACACTTGGGGAGCAGGTGTGGCTCCGTGGTCGAGCGCCTGCTTCCCCCGTACGAGGTCCTGGGTTCAAGTCCCTGTACCTCCTAAGAAGAAGGAAGCCCACACTGCAGCCCCCCCAAGAAGAGGGAGAAGGGGCTGGGAAGAGGCTGAGCGCCGCGCTGGGCGGGAGCACAGAGTGGGCAGCCCAGCCTGGGGCTCGTGGGCTCTACATGGAGGCCCAGGCGCCCACAGGGCTCTCAGGTCTGGGCAGGCGGGCGCCTGGTGACAAAGCTCAGCCCGGTCCTGGACGCCCCCAGGCGGGGGCCCGAGGTGCACGGCTTGCACTCGGAGGGGCAGCCTGGGCCGGTGCGCCCCACTGTTGGGCAGGCACCCGGGGAGGCCCTGTGGGGACCCACGGGAGCCGACCTCTGTCCCTGGGGACACCGGGAGGCGGGAGCCACGTCCTGGGAAGGGCCAGGTCTTATTCAGAACAGCGCGGCTGGGAGGGCGTGCCAGCGGCGGCCTTCCACCGGCAGTGAGGGCCGCGGGCAGGTCCAGGGCTGCACCTGCCCGGGGGAGGGTGGATTTCCTCTAGCAGGATGGGAATATGTAAGTTGCTAAAGTAAAGCAGTGAAAAGAAAGGGAAGGGGAAGGGAAGGGGAAGGAAAGGGGAAGGGAAGAGGAGAAGGGAAGAGAAGGGAAGAGAAGGGAAAAGAATAGGGGAGAAGCTGAACGGCTTCTTTCCGGGGAGGTGCTCGGGAGCCGGCGGAGCCCCTCCTCCGAGCATGCTCAGGCATCCCTCAGGCTGCGATGCTGTCACAGAGCAGCGCCGGCCGGGATGCTGGTGATGAGCTGGGGCAGGGGGTTGTGCTAGTCAATGACCATGACCCCCAGGGGCCCCCCGAGCGCCTCCCTCCAGTGTGCTGGGAGACTGGGTAGGTCGTGGCCGCAGGGGGAGCTGGGAAACACCCTGCACGCGCTCTGGGGGAGCCGCACCTTTTTTGTGAAGTAGTAATGGGGCACCTCGAGGCCCAGAAGCGTCTGGCAGGCGGGTGGCAGGGGGAAGCTCTCCTGGAGCAAGAGGCCGTGCTCGTCGGACAGGAAGAACGACAGGATCAGGACATCTGCCTGGGAGGGGGGAGGAGAGGTGCTGGTGCCCTGCGGCACTTGTGCGCTGGGACAGACGCGGCCCCCGAGGGGAGGCAGCCCACGCCTCGAGGGCCCCGTCCACGGCACGTGGCTGGCAGCGTGTCTCGGGGGCTCCTTCTTGGTGAGCTGACTCGTCTTCTGGAAGGGTTTCGGAACCAGCCGCCCCCTGGCTTATTTTGCGGCTGGCCGTTCCACCAGGTTGTTGCAGGACACTCTGAAGTGCCCTTGCATTCAAAGTCTCTCCCCTCAGGGTCTTTACTCTGGTTTGCAAATCAACAGGGTCAACAGAACTGCTGTGGCCTCCTGAGCAGGAAACAGGACGCCCAGGGCTGGCCGGAGCCCTCCCCCCCCCCCCCCCCCCCCCCCCCCCCCCGCCTCCTCTTCCCAAAAGACAGAGCCCCTGGGACCCCGCCGGCCTCGCCCTTCCCCTTAGCGCTTCACTGCGGCCCGAACAAAACCCCTGGGCGGCCGCGCTGAGGAGAGGGCACGGCCTCCCGCCCGGTGTCAGGACCCAGGCCTGGCTTTGCCTCGGGAAGCCTCGGGGGGGCCGAGGCCTGCGGCAGACGGTCCTCAGCACCCTCCACGGCCTCTCAGCCGGGCCAGCTGCCCCGCACTGCCCTCGCCAGGCGCCCACGGAGGAGGCGCTGCTGAGGACGAGGCGGGGTGCGGAGGCGCGCACACGGGAACCTGCGCTTTCCACCAGACGCCTGGCTCGGAAATGCCTGGCTCGGAAATGCCTCAGGGCTGCGGCCCTGCTGGGTGGGGCCCAGCCCTTCACGGGGTGGGCTGCCGGGGGCGGGGAGGGACTTGCGGGGGGGCAGTCAGTGGGTGGCAGCGCCAGCCTCCGTGGGCCCCTCTGCAGGACGGCCCGGCTGTGCCCAGAGGCAGCACTGGGCGGTGCCCGCAGCAAGGGTCCTCGCCCGCAAGCTGGTCCTCCACGCTCTGCCCTGCCTGGAGGCCAGGCCGGAGCACCCGGGCCACGGGGGGCAGAGGGGCCGCCGCCCCACGCCGGCCTGGCAGGGGAGGCACGCGC